>NC_089796.1:77868862-77891362 GCF_040412425.1 Macrobrachium rosenbergii
ATCAAGACCGCCTCATTGAAATCCATTTTTTTCAGATACTTTGTTATTATTATTATTATTATTATTATTATTATTATTATTATTATTATTATTATTATTATTATTATTATTATTATTATTATTATTATTCAGAAGATGAACCCTACTCATATAGAACAAGCCCGCCACAGGGGCCACTCACTTGAAATTCAAGAAGCTTCCAAGGAATATTATGGTGTTCATTCGAAAGAAATAAACAGAAGGTGATGGAAAATACAGAAAGAGATCAGTCGTTAGATAAAAAAAGATAAAACCGGCGAACAAACAGACACACAAACAAACGAGCATCGTCCAGCGCGGGTGAAAAAAAAAATTTTATTGGACATCATCATAGTTATCGTAAGCGGCGACAAGCGACGTTAGGAAATCAGGAAATCTTTTCTCACTTTTTATGGGCTACATGAAAGGGCAGACATATACGCTCGTCGGTCTCTCAGATGTTGGATGATGCTGTGTGAGAGAGAGAGAGAGAGAGAGAGAGAGAGAGAGAGAGAGAGAAAGGAGTGATAAAGAAATTTAATGTCATGAAAGAGACGGAGACTCGAAAATTGTTGTGAAAAGAGTGCGAACGAGACAGGAAAAACAAAGTTGGGAAGAGAGAGAGAGACAGAGAGAGAGAGAGAGAGAGAGACTCAAAAATGTAAAGTAAAAAATGAAAAATAGTCAGTAAATAAGCATGGGCGATAGATAAATAAATAGAGACATGAGAGAGAGAGAGAGAGAGAGAGAGAGAGAGAGAGAGAGAGAGAGAGAAAATATAAAAATACTAAAAAAAGAAAAAATAGTAAGTAAAAAGATGGGCGATAGAAGTAAATAGATAGATGAGAGAGAGATAGAGAAAGAGATAGATGAGAGAGAGAGAGAGAGAGAGAGAGACTCAAAAATATAAAGTAAAAAAGAAAAATAGTCAGTAAATATAAATAAGCATGGGCGATAGATAAATAAATAGATAGATGAGAGAGAGAGAGAGAGGCGGGGGTGGTGGGGAGGGGGGGCGGGCGATGGTTGGAAGTTGGAAGGGCACTCCGGTAAGCGGATAGCCTGCTCTAAAGAAGAGAGTGAATACCGCTTCCTCCATTATGTATTCCGCTACTGACGGATCAGATTCTCCCTTTTCGGCCCTTTTTTTTTTGTATCTGCTATATTGACGCCGCTCCATTTTGTCCGGACGGCTGCGGTCGAGGAGCCGCTAAAGTTCCGTGGTTATGGAGCTGGTAAAGGAGGCGTTATGGACCTGGTAAAGGAGGCGTTATGGAGCTGGTAAAGGAGGCGTTATGGAGCTGGTAAAGGAGGCGTTATGGAGCTGGTAAGGGAGGCGTTATGGAGCTGGTAAAGGAGGCGTTATGGACCTGGTAAAGGAGGCGTTATGGAGCTGGTAAAGGAGGCGTTATGGAGCCGGTAAAGGAGGCGTTATGGAGCTGGTAAGGGAGGCGTACGGTCAATCATCACATTTCCCATCTTTACAAAATTCTCTCTCTCTCTCTCTCTCTCTCTCTCTCTCTCCTATTTGCCCGTTTAATTCTCTATTTATATTAAGGTTTGAGTTTCTTTCTCTCTCTCTCTCCACAAGAGATGTCTGCTTCGTACAGCTTCTCAGATTCAACCGTTTCGTGCCAGCGATGCCAGGTGGCCTAATCACGTGGAGAGAATGGAATGGTAGTGTCGTACAGATTGATTCTGGGATGGTGAAAATGGCGTACAAATTATGAGGAAAAACAGTATGTATATATATACATTTATATATATGTACACACATACACACACACACACACACACATATATATATATATATATATATATATATATATATATATATATATATATATATATATATATATATATAATATGTGTGTGAACTGTGTGGTGAATCAACTAACAGAGAAAGTGGTATTAACTCTATACAAACGTCCTACCACACCTACGTGAATATGATATCCTTGGCGAAAGACATTCTATCTCACCATTTTGATGTACTTTACTCCTTAATATTCTTTAGTCTTGTAAATATCAAGGGCTAAGAGGCGGTTCTACAAGCGACAGCGGACTTGAATAAGGATTGACACTTTTAGCTATTGTCTTCAGGCAATGTTACCTTACAGTGTCTTTTAGCCAGTTAATGCCCCATTACGCTTTCAGTGCATTAAGACAAAGGCCGCTTTACAAGCCAGTCCCATCTCCTTACCTTACAGACCTTACAGTTCGTTCGGGTTGCCCCAGGTCCCTCAGTGTGAGGCACCTCTGAGGTATAGTGATCTCGAGGACTTTAACGATAAAGAATATTTTAAAAGGAAATAAGCCACATCTGCGACGGTAACAGAAACGCTGGCAGGAGAAGCATCGTTGTTGATGGTGATAATATTGATGATGACTAGACAGTATTTCAGAATTGCCGAAGCGTCGCGATGAGTTCGGCGATTTTGATCTTTTTTGGCCTTCGGCAATTTTGGCAAAATTTTTACTATTTTTGGCACGTTTTGGCCTTTTTTGGCTGAATTAATGGCATTTCTGGCACATTTTGACCTTTGACCTTTTTGGCAGAATTTTTACTTTTATGGCAGGATTTTTAGAATTTTTACCTTTTTGGCAGAGTTTTGACCTTTTTTGGCAAATTTTTACCTTTGACCTTCTTTCCAGAATTTTGACCTTGTTGGCAGATTTTTACCTTTGACATTTTTGGCAGATTTTTACCTTTGATATCGGCAAATTTAGACTTGGCCTTTTCGGCAGAATTTTGACATTTTTGGCAGAATTCTGACCTTATTGGCAGATTTTAAGCTTTGACCTTTGTTACATCATTTTTATCTTTTTGGCAGATTTTGACCTTATTTGATTAATCTGTATGTTTTTGGCTGATTTAGACTTTTGACCTTTTTGGCAGAATTTTGACCATTTTGGCAGATTTTCACCTTTGACCTTCTTGGCAGAATTCTGACTTTTTTTTGTACCTTTGCTTTATATAGAATAATCAAACTCTATACAGATCGAAATCTCACGACGCAAGTGAACTAAATATGGAACTCGAGATACAGGGACAAAAAATCTTGAAAAATTAAGTGGTTTTTTTTGGGGTAAACCGGATGCCAAAATTATATCATTTTTAGTTTTCTGTAAAAGAAAAGTCAGGAGAGGAATAAGAATGTCAAAGTCCGAAGAAGTATTATAAGAAGAAGGATTTAAAGTCAGGAGAAGAATAAGAATGTTAAAGTCCAAAGAAGTATAATGAGAGGAATGATTTAAGGTCCGGAGAGGAATAAGAATGTTAAAGTCGGAAGAAGCATTATAAGAAGAAGGATTTAAAGTCAGGAGAGGAATAAGAATGTTAAAGTCCGAAGAAGTATTATAAGAAGAAGGATTTAAAGTCAGGAGAAGAATAAGAATGTTAAAGTCCAAAGAAGTATAATGAGAAGAATGATTTAAAGTCCGGAGAGGAATAAAGTCATCAATAAGAATTAAAGTCCAAAGAAGTAAATGAAGCATTATAAGAAGAATGTTAAAGTCGGAAGAAGCATTTAAAGTCAGTCAGAGAGGAATAAGAATGTTAAAGTCCGAAGAAGTATTATAAGAAGAAGGATTTAAAGTCAGGAGAAGAATAAGAATGTTAAAGTCCAAAGAAGTATAATGAGAAGAATGATTTAAAGTCCGGAGAGGAATAAGAATGTTAAAGTCGGAAGAAGCATTATAAGAAGAAGGATTTAAAGTCCGGAGAGGAATACGAATGTTAAAGTCGGAAGAAGCATTATAAGAAGGAGGATTTAAAGTCAGGAGAAGAATAAGAACGTTAAAGTCCGAAGAAGTATTATAAGAAGACGGATTTAAAAGCCCGGAAAGGAATAAAAAGGTTAAAGTCCGAAGAAGTATTATAAGAAGGACTTAAAGCCAGGAGAAAAATAATTATGTTCAAGTCCAAAGAAGTATAATGAAAATAAGGATTTAAAGTCCGGAGACGAATAAGAATGTTAAAGTCCGAAGAAATATTATAAGAAGGATCTAAAGTCCGGGGACGAATAAGAATGTTAAAGTCCGAAGAAGTCTCATAAGAAGAAAGTTTGAAAGCCAACACGAGCGCTGACTATGTAATTAATTACGCGAGAATGTATACAGCAGCTTCCTCAGGCTCAAAAATTTATTTCTAATCTTGTAGAAGAGTCAGAATAATTATTATTTTTTTTCCTTTTTTACAGTCGACTCTGAAGATGTATTCGTATTTTTTCGAAATTTGTTCTTTTTCTTTTTTTTTTGCTCAGGTTTCCAGAAGAATTTTACGGCCTATCTCTGAGAATTAATTTTGTGACTCAGACATTTTTAGCGCCGCGTTTTATAAAGAGGGAATAATGAGACATTTGCAGTAATCAGTTGGAGTCATTTCAACGCAAGGAGTCTAGATTCTCCAATAAACGCAGAGATATATGTATGCACATGTTCAGTACACATATACATGTGCATACATGTGCATTCAGACACAGACACATGTATAATATGTATGAAATATATGTATATATAAATATATTTTGTAAATATATATCACTAACGGATTCAGGGGGGCACCTAGGCACGTGTCCCCCCCATGGGAATAATGACAAAATGATAATATTGAAGAATTAGATAATAACATAAATGAGAAATGTAAAAATGTGAAAAAATAAAAAAAATCTATTATAGAAATATTAAAATTTTGAGAAAAAAATAAAAACGATTATATATGTATATATATACACGTATATATATGTATATGTATATATACAGATACATGTATATGTATAATAAAAATTGGTGCCCCTATGAAATTTTTTTGAGTCCGCTAGTGATATATATGCATGTTATATACATAATATGTAATATATATATACATATACATGTATATATATATATATATATATATATATATATATATATATATATAATATATATATATATATATATATATATATATATATATATATATATAATATATATAAGCTCACCTAAGATTACAGCTACCTAACTAACTTAACCTTGGAGAAGACTTAACTTGATGGATTCTGAAGGTAACAGCTGCTCTCCGAGAAAATAAAGCAATTAAGAAAATCAAAGAGAGACTGCGTAGATGAACGACAAGGGTCTAAGCTGACAAAAAAAATGTTGCGATTCATTAGTCAAGTATTAAGAACAATGGATTAAAAGAAATATACGGCATTAATTTCTCGTATACTTCAAGCGACATGTCCAAACGAAGGCGCAATGTACTACCGCCCTAATACTATTCCCCTTTCATTTTTATATATTTTTATCTATTTATTTATTTATTTATTTATTTATTTATTTATTTATTTCCTCTTTAATGAGTAAGATCTCTTCTTTTTGTGTTTCCCTTTACCTCCTCTTACTTCTTTCCAAAGAGCACCATAATATTCTTTGGAAGCTTGAATTTCAAGTCAATGGCCCCTTTGGTGGGCTTGTTCCATGTGAATAGGTGTCATCTTTCTGAAATAATAATAATAATAATAATAATAATACACACACAATAATAATAATAATAATAATAATAATAATAATAAAATAATAATAATTAAATACAACTACAAGAAGTGCACTTCTTGTAATTGTCTTTAATTATTATTATTATTATTATTATTATTATTATTATTATTATTATTATTATTATTATTATTATTATTATTATTATTATTATTATTCAGAAGGTGACACCTACTCACATGGAACAAGCCCACCAAAGTGGCCACTGACTTGAAGTTCAAGCTTCCAAAGGATATGGTGTTCATTAGGAAGAAGTAAGAAGAGGTATAGGGGAATACAGAAAGAAGAGATCTCACTTATTAAAGAGGAAAAATATAAATTGATATATAAATAAACAGATAAAAATGTATAAAAATGTAAGGAGAATAGTGTTGGGGCGGTAATGCATCGCACCTTCACTTGAATTTCTGAAGTTCCAGTTGTACGAGATGAGATTGCAGTCTTAGCTCTCTCTCTCTCCTCTCTCTCTCTCTCTCCTCTCTCTCTCTCTCTCTCTCTCTCTCTCGTAGATGATTCCCCATTCAGTTGTTTCGAGCAGGGGTGCATAGAACATTAAGTTCGCCGAATGCGGTGCTTATTTCAAGGTGTCGACCGTCTGAACTTTCCACGACTGACATATGAACGCGACTGTAACTGCGTTTGGTGTTCGAGTCTCGTGATACGACGTTGTTACTCATCTCCCTTCCATGGCCCCCCTAGCTTTAACCCCTTTCATTCCTTTTCCTGCACCTCCGTTCATATTCTCTGTCTTCCATCTGGCTTTCCTGAACCATCTCCTAACGATTGATTCATAGTAGCATGAGTCTTACAGAATGGAGAAACAAATCCACGGTTGTGTACATGTACTGTACATGTATTTATTGACAAAACTGTACAGATAGCTTTCGGGAATCTGTTCGGTTCCTCCTTTCAGTCTAGACTGAAAAGGGAAACCGAACAAATTCCCAGAAGCTATCTGTACAGTTTTATACTTAAATACATGTACTGTACATATACATAACTGTGGGTTTGTTTCTCCAAATGATTCATAGCGCAACTGCTTTGAGAGTTTCCTCCTGTTACACCGTTCAAACCTTCTTCCTGTCAATCTCTATTTCGGCCCTGAATGACCCCATAGGTCCCAGCGCTTTGCCTTTGGCCTAAATTCTATGTTCTATTCTATTCTGTTACTCCTATCGGACCCCTCATATGAGTTTCTGAGTATTAGTTTTTGGGGATGCGGTTGCTAGCCTCCCACGAGTTCTGTCTCCTGGCAAGAGCGGCTTCAGCGAACAGCGACGGAGAGGTCGTTCTCTCGTTCGCGCTGTAACGAAAAAACGAGAATTGTCGCACGTCAGTCATCCTAAGTAACAGAACGCTTGATTTTAAATTGCATGTAATTTTAACCCTCACTTCTGTGAAATTTACGATGCATGTATTTTAATATTTTCTCGGTTTTATTTTGTGTTCTTTTATATATATGTGTACATATATTTATATATACACATGCGTGTACGTATCTGTACATATATGTATGTATATATACATACATACATGTATGTATATATCTGTATATATATAAATTTATATTTATATTTTTTATGTGCATCCTATGCTATAATGAAACAAAACCCCTGTGCCCTTCTCCATTGCAGTAATTCATCTTCTTCTTCCATGCAGGTATAGGACCAGTGTTTCTAGAACCTGTACCAAACGTGACGGTGGCTAAGGGCCGCGACGCGTCTCTTACTTGTACGGTGGATCATCTGGGAATGCACAAGGTGAGATATCTAGAGAGAGAGAGAGAGAGAGAGAGAGAGAGAGAGAGAGAGAGAGAGAGAGAGAGAGAGAGAGAGAGAGAATGATTTTGATGTTGCTTAAAGAGAAAGAGAGGGAAGGGTTATTGTATTAGTTATTGTATTAATGTGTATGTGCCTACATTTTAAACCAAGTTACTATTCTGTAGATAAATTAATCACAGTTTGGAGTCATTCTATACGGCGTGTCAGATGAACATGGCCACGGCTCGCAAGTTCCTGAGATGTATGCTAGTATTGCGCCAGTCCCGTTTTTTTTTTTGCCATACCCCTAAGGTTAGGTTAGGTTAGGTGGGGTTGTTGGGTTAGGTTAGGTTAGGTTAGATTGAAGGCTCATGATGAATTTGGGTGTGAGAAACATAATGAGATTGTTTTCAAGATAATTCTATGGTTAGTTTTTAAGATATGGCGTCCCGCTTTTTTCAGGGAAAGATTCCTCCCGTACTCGGTTACATCTCAGGAAAAATGCCCCCGGGTCAAGGGTCTGATAACTTTCAGGTGACAAGGTTTCAAAACTCTTTGAATGACAGTCGCCTGAAAAAAGTGAAATGATACAGTTTCCAGGTTATATATGTGATAGTGCCATTGATTGCTTCGTCTCACGTCTCCGCAATTAGGACTGACCATTTTGCCCACAATCTGTCTGATGCTATACCTTGAAATGGTCGAATATTACCCAGAATTTGACAAATAGCCTACCATAATCAGAACATCAGCGTAACGCGGAATCTGCCTAATACCACATTTTAGAATGATCAGATCCGGCATTGCCCAAAATCTAATGAATACTATAAGCAGAATGTCCCGGAGTTATCTAGATTTTATGACTGATATCGGAGCTTTAATGTAAATGTTACCCAAAGTGTACATAATACCATAATTTACAATGTCCAGTTGTTACCTAAATACTGTACTAATATCGTGGAATATAGCGGAACGGAATGGAGTCGAATGAAATGGAATATAGAGGTTAGGCCAAAGGCCAAGTACTGGGACCTATGAGGTCATTCAGCGCTGAAACGAAGTTGATAATGAAAGGTTTGAAAGGTATAACAGGAGGAAAACCTCACAGTTGTACTATGAATCAATTGTTAGGAGAGGGTGGAAAGTAAGATGGAAGAAAGAGAATATGAAAGGAGGTGCAGTAAAAGGAACGAAAGGGGTTGCGGCTAGGGGCCGAAGGGACGCTGCAAAGAACCTTAAGGAATGCCTACATTGCACCGCATGAGGTGCACTGACGGCACTACCCCGCCCTACGGGGGAAAAATTTAGAATGCCTGGTTATTACAAAGACCATGAATAATCAGGTAGTTTCAATGTCAGTATTGCTCAAGCTCTGAGAAATAACATAATTTTCAGTATCCTGATATCTCTTCTTTCTGTATTTTCCTTTACCTTCTGTTACTTCTTCCTATTGAACACCATAATATTCTTTGGAAGCTTGAATTTCAAGTCAGTGGCCCCTTTGGTGGGCTTGTTCCATACGAATAAGGTTCATTTTCTGAATGGCATTAACAACAGCGAGAACGTTTTCTTGCATCCTCGAAAAATTGATGTGGGGCGTTTTCGCGCCCACTGACACCGACCTCGTGAACGGGCGTGACTTCTATTTTCATCCGATGAAAAATATATCGGCTGTTAATCACGATTTGTTATTGGATCTGGAGAGAATTGCCTCTTTCTGACACAGAAGTTCCTAGGAGCGTATTCTTTCTGAGAGTGAAAATACACAACGTTCCGTTGGTAGGTAACCAATTGGTTCTTAGCCACGTAAAATAAGTCTAATCCTTCGGGCCAGCCCTCTCTAGGAGAACTGTTAATCAGCTCAGTGGTCTGGTTAAACTAAGGTAGACTTAACTTCATTCATACCCGCCTATCTTCCTTTCTCTCCCTGTCTCTCTCTCCGTTTCTTAGGAATAAATGGTAAAAGGGCGATAACCGGGAGGAGGGACAACACAAGGAAAGAGAAACAGCATTAATAAATATGCATTACAAAGTACAAACATGCGATTACAAAACAGCGAGCTGCGGTTGAGCCACCCCATTACAAACTTGCACCACGAGACTCGTAATGTTCATTAAACTTTCACGTGAGAGGAGAAAGGAGAGGAAACCCAGAGACTGGCGAGAGAAGAAAAAAAGAAGGAGAAAGCCACGTATTTCGGAAAGAGGAAGAACTACTACCTATATATATATATATATATATATATATATATATATATATATATATATATATATATATATATATATATATATCTTCTGTCTGTCGATTTTTCTTAGCGCTAAACGATCTCGTTTCCCGGGACCCACTCCTTCCATCTACCATTTCCAACGCGACGTCGCGTCGCAGCCCAACTTAAAACAACTCCCTTCCAGCTAATGAAAGTGTTTGCATTCTAGGCGCCCGGCCGGACGCCATCTTACCCCTCCAGTAGTGGACGTGTTTGTTTAAAAAATCTGACCCCGTGACGCACAGGCAGACTTCTTCTTCTTCTTCTTCTTCTTCTTCTTCTTCTTCTTCTTCTTCTTCTTCTTCTTCTTCTTCTTCTTCACATGCCGTAAAGCTCATTTTTCCACTTTCCCACTTTGGCTAAATGAACCTTGTGGGTTTTTACTTATACATACGACCCGCGACATCGCAGAAGACTATTTGTCGCTGGATGGACTGTCTCCTTCCTTCCTTTCTTCTCTCTCTCTCTTTTCTGAGGGAATCGAGCTCTGTTATTGGGTCCAAATTCGCGGGCGCCTTTTAACCAAAAGTGGTTTTTCACCCGTGTCCCAGGGTGTACCTCAGCATCTCCCGATGCAACGCCGAGAGGCTAATTCAGACAAAGAGCTACAGGGTGAGAGAGAGAGAGAGAGAGAGAGAGAGAGAGAGAGAGAGAGAGAGAGAGAGAGAGAGAGAGAGAGGCAGGCTCCCAATGTTGTTCTTCTCGACTACAGTACGGACCTGTTTTCGCAGCTCTCTCTCTCTCTCTCTCTCTCTCTCTCTCTCTCTAAAGGAGTTCGTCTTACACTCACTTGTACTCTGATATGAAAAGGCAACATTTACAGCTTGCTGAGAAAAGCTGCCATGTCGTTCTCTCTCTAAAATAAGAGACCACCAGTCGACTGTTCTCAAATTTTCTTGTATGCATCCTCATAGGCTGCGCGCTCACACGCACACGCGCACACACACACACACACACACACACTCAGAAATGGAAAGTGTTTCTTCGGGTGTAAATGCCAGCCAGGCAAAACGTGCTAAGACGGGAAGAAAAATATATAGACAAAATAAAAAGACAAAATAATAAACAGAAAAGCAAAGAGAAAAGTCTTCCAAGGAAGAGAACATTATCCTGAAAGTGCATCTTTTCTTCTTCTTTATATTTAATATTTTTTTTTTTTTTTTACATTTTTCAAGGTGTCTTTTTTTCCCAATTCATTTTCAGTGATGGGTTTGAGTAACAAATTTACGTCAGATATAACTATAACCATTGTTTTAACCCCTAAGCAAAGTGGTTGGTGATATATACAACAAAGACCTCTTCTGTGTTAGTTCATATAAAACAAGCCTGGAAAGGCCATTAACAGAATAAAAGTAATAAAATGCTCACGGGAGAACATGACAAAATGGGACAAAAGAGAACAAGGAGTTATTATGCAGGAAATTCAAAGGAATAAAAAAAATTCATGAATGTACTTAGTCCCCATACTGATTCATAGAAGAGACAGGCCCCGTTGCTTCTTAGTAAAAGAAGGTAGGCCCCATTCAGACTGATAAACAGAGACTGACACCATTCCTGGTTGATAAAAAAACGACAGACACCATTCAGACTGATAAAAAGAGACTGACACCATTCCTGGTTGATAAAAAAACGACAGACACCATTCCTGATTGACAGAAAAGATGCAGGCCCCATTCCTAATAGATAAAATATGAAAGACAAAATTCCTGATTGATGAAAAACTACAGACACCATTCCCGATTGATAAAAAAGATGCAGACCCCATTCCTGATACATAAAATAATACAGACAACATTTCTGATTGATAAAAAAAAAAAGACACTGTTCCTGATTGATAAAAAAGAAAGTCCCCATTCCTGACTGATAAAAGAAAAGACAGACCCCATTCCTGATTGAAAATAAAAGATAGTTCCATTCCTGATCGAAAATGAGACACTTCCCATTCCTGACTGATAGAAAAAGTCAGGTCGATACCTGAGTAACAAAAATGACAGACTCGATTCCTAACTGATAAAAAAAGACGGTTCCCATTCCTGATTGTTAAAAAAAAGACAGACCCCATTCCTGACTGATAAAACAGACACTTAATTCCCGATTAATAAAAAAGATAGCCTCCATTCTGATTAATAGAATAGACACGCCCCATTCCTGATTCATAGGAAAGACAAACCCATTCCCGATTCGTAAAAAAAAAAGAGATAAACCCATTTCTGATTAATTAAAAGTCAGACCCCATTCCCGATAGACAAAAAAGATTAATAAAAAAAGACAGACCCATCCCTGATAAAAAAAGACAGACCATTCCTGATTCATAAAAAAAGACAGGCCCCATTCCTGGTGTATAAAAAGACAGACCACATTCCTGATTGATCAAAAAGGCAGCCTTCATTCCTTACTGTTAAATAAGATAGACCCCATTCCTGATTAATAAGAAAGGCCCATTCCTGATTACTGAAAAAAGACAGACCCCTTCCTGATTGCTAAAAAAGACAGACACATTCCTAATTGATAAAAAATATACACACCATTCCTTATTAACAAAAAGGCAGACCCCATTCCTGATGGATAAAAAAGAAAATCCTCATTCCTGACTGATACATAAAGGCAGACCCCATTCCTGTTTGATAAAAAAAAAAGACAGTCCCCATTCCTGACTGATAATAAAAGTCAGGTCCATTCCTGATTAATAAAAAAAGACAGACCCATTCCCAATTGATGAAAAGACATACCTCATTCCTGATTGACAAAAAAAGACAGTCTACATTCTTGACTGCTAAAAAAAAAGACAGACTCCATTCCTGTCAGTCACCAAACCTGATTGATAAGAACAGACAGAACCCATTCCCAACTGAAAAAAGGAAGAGTCTATTCATTATTAATTAAAAAAACCGTTCCTGAATCTCTGAACGCATTATAGCAATAAGAATAAAAGTGCCTATTTCTAGAGTTGAAACAAAATTTCGCCTCAAATACAACAGTTGGAGCAAAACAAAATCCAAAGACGAAGAGAATCGGTGAAAGTTTTACTTGGTGCCGTGAAACGCTTCTTTCGCCTCATTTTTTTTTTAGTATTCCTTATTTATCATGATTCCTCCAACATAACCTCTTTGTTTTCACGGCCAAGTGACCCAACAACAGAGCATGAACTTGTGGTCAGACTGGATTTTCCGAACAGCAGCAAAACAAGGCATTCGATAAATTCTTTGAAGCATTGTTTCCTAACCTGGTGGGGCGCGCCCCCTAGGGGTTTTTCAGGAATTTCCCGGGGAGGCGCGAGCCTTAGGGAAAAACTAAAAATTCCCTAACTCGCCCTAGGGATGGCGCGAGCCTTAGGGAAAAACTAAAAATTCTCTAACTCGACCCGTAGAGGTGCCTCAGCAATTTCCAGGGGAGGCGCGAGCCTAGGGAAAAGCTAAAAATTCCCTAATTATATTCGTTATTCTCTTAGCAAGAGAGAGGAACTAATATTCCGACGTTTATAAAAAAAAGTGTAGACGTATCGTCTTATAACGCTAGTTTCCTATAGTCTGCTACTCTGGTTAGACTCGTTGGGCTCAACATGTTTTGTAATTATTATTTACCTCCCTCCCTATCCCTAGAAACCCCTAATCTTTCTTATTTTTTTTTTTATTTTCCTTTTAATCTGGGAGGGAATTTTACTCATAGGTGCAAGGGGGGGCGTGGAGGGAAGGACCAATTCTTAGAGGGGGCGTGGTAATATAAAGGTTAAGAACCACTGCTTTAAAGCTGGTTGGTGTTTTTTGTGTGTGTGTGTCTATTTTGAATGAAGATTGGAGTGTTATTTCAACACAACTTTCAAAGGCTTTATTGTCCGTCCGGAAACAGACTCTGGAATTGTTCACAGAGGTTTCTCTTGACATTTGCGGATTGTTTTACGGTTGCTTCTGTCTAACTGCATATGTTGTAGTTCTGGGATATATATAACACACAGACACAAGGACCTCCAAAAATAAGGGCTACATGATTATGTGTTGAATATTTCTATCTTATTCACTCAGAAGGGGTAATTCGAATTAAATTGCTGAGTGGGGAAGTTGGGGAAAACACGCTGGTATGCAAGCAGTTAGCTTGCCCAGGTAATTCCTTGGGTGCAGTTGTCCTCAGGTTCCAACTTCTTTTATGACTTGTATGGCCTAGTGGGCAGCACCCTTGCCTTTCAATCGAAAGACCTAGGTTCGATCCTGATATACATACATGTATATGTGTGTATTTTCCCGAATGGTGCCATCTGATGTTAGGGGGGTCTTTTACGGGCTGTTCCAGAGCAAGAGCCCGTGCCAGCTCAAAACTGGCTTAATTTAAAAAAAACTAACTACAGAAACTTCCGAAGTTTGCCGATGTTATGGTGGTGATATTAGGAAGCTGAACATTCTTGCGAAATTTTATAAGAGGAGAATCTTGAAAGCCAGAGGTAACGGAAGTAAATTCATGAACGTGAGTGTAAAAGAAACAAGTAAAATATGCGTCAAAGTTTCTTCGGCGCAGTCGGGTTTTCTGTACAGCGTATAATCAAGGCCACCGAAAATAGCTCTTATCTTTCGGTGGTCTCGGTATAATGCTGTATGAGCCGCGGCCTATATCGTTGCCAGACGCACGAATATGGCTAACTTTAACCTTAAATAAAATAAAAAAAACCACTGAGGCTAGAGGGCTGCAATTTGGTATGTTTGATGATTGGAGGGTGGATGATCCACATACCAATTTCCATCCCTCTAGCCTCAGTAGTTTTTAAGACCTGAGGGCGGACAGAAAAAAGTGCGGACGGGCAGACAAAGCCGGCACAGTAGTTTACCTTTCAGAAAACTAAAAACCATTGATAGAAATCGCCTCTTGGAATACTGAGAGTCACAGGAACCACAAACAGAATCCAAGCAAAGTCTGGAAAAAAAACTGTGAAAAGAGGAAAGGCCAAAAAGAAGAAATTATGATGATCGCCACAGTCCCATTTGAAAGACTTTCCTTGACTGCAGAAAATGAGGGACATGAAATGAGTGGGCCGAATGTGAGGAGGAGGAGGAGGAGGAGCATGAGTGACGAAATGAGGGTCATCGTGCATAGAATATAAGTGAAAACTGAGGTTCGCCTTATTGTACCGAACTGGCTGGATCATCAGTGTGTTGTGGATGGAAATGGATGCTGATATCAGCTAATCATAATGAACTTTGGACTCTGTGCAGATTGCATTCGGATGGAAAACATCCCTCACTGCGTCTCTCTCTCTCTCTCTCTCTCTCTCTCTCTCTCTCTCTCTCTCTCTCTCTCTCATGACTATCCGATACATTATTTATTTTCACATTTTTCCATCCTTTTCTTATCTGCATTCGGATGGAAAACATTCTCTCTCTCTCTCTCTCTCTCTCTCTCTCTCTCTCTCTCTCTCTCTCTCTCTCTCTCTCTCTCTCTCTCTCTCTCTCTCTCATGTCTATCCTGTACACTGTTTATTATCATATTTTCCATCCTTTTACTTATGCATATACCCACGTACACAAACACACACACATATATAAGTATATATATATATAATTATTCAAAGTATACTTGGGAAAGAGATATATACATATATATATATATATATATATATATATATATATATATACATGTATGTATGTATATAATTATTCGAAGTATACTTGGGAAAGAGAAAATTGGTCGAAAACAGTTAGCCATATTGTGCAAGTACAGAGAAGCGGGAAAATCAAGTTGATAGGTGTAACGCTGAGGAGAGGAGTGGCTGGAAGTGTATCTGATCATTATTTCGTTGAAGAGAAGGTTAAAATAAAAAAACAGCAGGAGAGGAAAAAGGTGAAATGGAGGCTGTAGGTGTAATTAAGAAAAGAGAGGCGAGAGGAGCACATAAGCAGAAAACAGACGAACTGTGAGTTAGGGATGAAGAGATGATGGAATTGGCGGCAGTAGATAAGAGCCACGTAAATTTCAAGGGCGGCGTCACAGCAACAGCTATTAATGCCAGTGGGTAAAGGAGGTTGGGAAAAGGGATTAAAAACAGTAATTGGTCGGTGCATGGAACAAAAGGTTTAGTGAAGGGAAAAGGGAGACTGTTTGAGGTGATGAATAGAATATAGAATTTAGACCCAAGGGCCAAGGGCTGGGACCTATGAAGTCATTCAGCGCTGAAACGGAAACTGAAAGTAAAAAGGTTTGAAAGGCGTATCAGGAGGAAAACCTCAAAGCAGTTGCACTGTGAATCAATTGTTAGGAGACCCCGTGGGCGGGTAGCGCCGTCAGTGCTCTTCATGCGGTGCACTGTAGGCATTACTTAAGGTTCTTTGCAGCGTCCCTTCGGCCCCTAGCTGCAACCCCTTTCATTTCTTTTGCTGTACCTCCGTTCATGTTCTCTTTCTTCCATCTTACTTTCCACCCTCTCTTAACAATTGATTCATAGTGCAACTGCAAGGTTTTCCTGCTGCTACACCTTTCAAACCTGTTTACTGTCAGCTTCCATTTCAGCGCTGAATGACCTCTTGGGTCCCAGCGCTTGGCCTGTGGCCAAAATTCTATATTCCATTACAGTTGTTAGGAGAGGGTTAAGGAAAGTAAGATGGAAGAAAGAGAATATAAACGGAGGTGCAGCCAGAGGAATGAAAGAGGTTGCAGCTGGGGGCCTAAGGGACTCCGCAAAGAACCTTTAGTACCGCATGAGGGCCACTGACGGCACTACCCCCCCTACGGGGCAGAGATGGCTGAATGATGCAGGGTATGTCAGGGTTGGCACTGCCATGTTGCTAAGAGGTTTTCTGCAAAGGTCTAAAAGAAACAGAGTTAGTATTGTGGAAATTTAACTGTACGGGGTACTCACCCACAATTCAGCCTCTAATTCAGCGACGCCCTCTGTCACCGAGTCTCCCTCTCCCTTTGCAGGTAGCCTGGATCCACCTGGACCGTCAGATGATCCTGAGCATCCACAATCACATCATCACCAGGACGCCGAGATTCAGCGTGACCCACGACTCCCACAAGACCTGGACTTTGCAAGTGACCGCCGTGGAGGAGGAAGACCGAGGTCACTACATGTGTCAGGTCAACACCAAACCCATGATCAGTCAGACGGGGTTTCTCCAGGTCGTAGGTAGGTCGGTGATTGCGATTCCTTTGTCCTCTTATTGTTTCCTAATAGACTATAGTAGAATAGAATAGAATATAGAATTTAGGCCAAAGGCCAACAAGTGTTTTGGTGTCAGATGAAGACCCGTAAATTTGCTTATTCAGCGTAAGTTAGTAAACATATGTTTATTGAGCTCAGTTTGTTGCTCATAGACACTTTCAGACACTCTCTCTCTCTCTCTCTCTCTCTCTCTCTCTCTCTCTCTCTATATATATATATATATATATATATATATATATATATATATATATATATATATATATATATGAAATATTTTCTGTTAAAACAGCAATATATTTAATGAAAGGCCATAAAGATTACTAAAGGGTAGAAAGTTATGTCTATATTTCGGAGATACTGTCTGTCTCCCTCAGCAGACAGACAAACAGTGTCTCAGAAATATAGCCATAACTTTCTGCCCTTTTGGTGTTTTTATGGGATAATTTTATTAGATATACTGTATATATATATATATATATATATATATATATATATATATATATATATATATATATATATTTTTTTTTTTTTTTTTTTTTTTTTATGTACTTGGAATACAATGAGGAATTCCAATGACAATGGGATACAGTCATATGAAGAAGTGATTGTATATGGAGATGGATTTGAATACTGAGGCACATTTAGGAATGACACGAAGGCCGAAGTGATGCGTTAAAAGACATTTTTGGAAAACGGCTGACATTTTTTGAAGGCGCGTGCCATAGAAAAATTTGGTTTAAATTTAGAGGTCAGTGAAGTCTTAGAGCGACATTTTCGTTTAGAACAGAGTGGAATAGAGAATTCAGGCCAAAGGCCAGGCGCAGGGGCCTGTGAGGTCATTCAGCGCTGAAGAGGAAATTGAGATAAAAAAGGCTTGAAAGATGTAGCAGGAAGAAAACCTCGCGGTTACATTGTGAAACAATTGTTGGGAAGATGGAAGAAAGGCAATATGAACGGAGGTACAGTAAAAAGGAATGAAAGGGGTTGCAGCTACGGGCCGAAGGGACGCCGCAAAGAACCATAAGTAATGCCTACAGTTCGGTGCACTGACATTTTCGTTTATATCAATCAATAGAAAAATGCCGTGTTAAATGCCGTATTACATGAAGTACTTGCCAGCACAAATAACGAAGTTTTTATAGACTGATCCTCATTTCTGCTCCAAACCTTGGCGGCTTTTGGGGGTCAAACCTGTCGACGGAGAAGACCCAGCAGACGAAAGTTGCGAGCGCACCCATCGAGAATATCAACAGAAAAATATAAGGAGGCATTTTTAGCTCTCCGTGACTTTTCCAAATCTTTCGACAGCGTCAGTCATGATAAACTTTCGAGCGGAATGTCATCCATAAACACTGCCTTTTGTCTCTCTCTCTCTCTCTCTCTCTCTCTCTCTCTCTCTCTCTCTCTCTCTCTCTCTCTCTCTCTCTTTTGCTTCGAAAACTGTCCTTCCTAAAAATGTTCTTCCGACCGATTTCTGGTGGAGTTGTCGAGCTAATCTCATTAAAGGTTCCCTGAACCGTATGGCAGACATTGAGAGTCGTTTTCTTTTCTTTTTACCGGTGGCGGTTTTTTATTATTAGTCTTGGAACATATACGAGGTTCATTCAGCGCTGAAACGGAAACTGAAGTAAAAAGGTTTGAAAGGTGTAACAGGAGGAAAACCTCAAAGCAGTTGCACTATGAATCAATTGTTAGAGAGGGTGGGAAGTCAGATGGAAGAAAGAGAATATGTACAGCGGTACAGTAAAAGGAATGAAAGGTTACAGCTAAGGGCCGAAAGGGACGCTGCAAAGACCCTTAAGTAATGCCTACTGTGCACCGCATGAGGTGCACTGACGGCCCTACCCCGCTACGCGCGGCATTCTGAACAAAATACACTTCGGCATTTTGTACGACGCAAAGATTGTGGTCAAGTAAATTGAAAATTACAGCGAATTCTTGTGAACAGAAATACTTGTAAGTCCTCTACAGATAGTATTATTATTATTATTATTATTATTATTATTATTATTATTATTGTATACACGTATGGAACAAGGTTCCAAAGGCTTCCCAGGACTGGAAGGCACATTAAAATAACTTGTAAATAAGACTAAACTAATTATTTATATAAATATTAATACACAAAGTTGATAAACGTACCATCTAACTAAGCTTTGTTCGTAGATTGCAACGTGGATTAATAATAATAATAATAATAATAATAATAATAATAATAATAATAATAATAATAATAATCATTTAGACTAATGCCGGAAGGATAATCCACTCTTTCAGTTAATTCAATTAGGTAAGTACAATTAGCGAAGCACAAGGGCGGGAAAAATTGTTATTGTTCGTTTCTTAAGCAGAATTATTCTCCTGCCCAGAAGAGGACAAGATTGGACTGTAAGGGAGGGGTGGGGATGGTTGGGGGCGGGGGGGAGTCACTGTGGTTATGGTGAACGTGGGGTTTGGGGGCTGGGGCGGCGGGGCAATGAGACGTTACAGGCATTCCTGCTTGAATTATAATACTAAGAGGTTACCTGATAATAAAATTCTATATACTCTGCATTTAATATATTAACAAAAATACCAAAACAAATATGACAATCCGTCATGAAAACCTGAAACTCGTAGTAGGTAGCTAGGCTGAAGGAGCCGTTGACACCAGTGACAAACAGCCAATCACCGAAGCGTTATAGTACTCTGTAAGGGCCGTCCGGCCAATAGGAGACAAAATAAGTGTTTAGGGACCAATCAGGACGCGTCTTTCATTCATCGCTCGAGATGATGCATTCAGACTTCAGTCTGGAGTCGCCTTTTGCTTATATATCGCTTAAGATTCGTGGATTGGGTACAATGAAATTTATCATTTCAAAATAACCTAAAAGCGCTAAACTTACAAGTGAATTTATATGAAACAGTAAAAAAAGGAAGCCCATGAAAGTAATGGTGAGTTTTGAGATGTCAAAACAACTTTGGAAACATGGCACCCACGTTGCTGACCGTATTACACACACACACACACACACACACACACACACTCTCTCTCTCTCTCTCTCTCTCTCTCTCTCTCTCTCTCTCTCTC
This sequence comes from Macrobrachium rosenbergii, assembly GCF_040412425.1. NCBI lineage: Eukaryota > Metazoa > Arthropoda > Malacostraca > Decapoda > Palaemonidae > Macrobrachium > Macrobrachium rosenbergii. The sequence continues at coordinate 77,888,657 of NC_089796.1, forward strand.
TCTCTCTCTATCCCTCAGCAAACTGTTGTTTCGCCCTAGCAAACTCTACAAAAGTTTGATCATCGTTTTCTTCAAATTGCGAAAACGCTGTCAATAGGCCTCAGGGACTAACTCATACGCCTTCAATATGATAGCCTTAACAGTTTTACAATCTGAGGCCAAATTTTCCAAAGCTACATAAATCTTCTGGGCTTTCCTAATAAATTTACTTTGAACCAACGTGGTCCATATATATATATATATATATATATATATATATATATATATATATATATATATAATACTAGAATGAAAAATGGCATTGCTTTCGGAAATTTGGTGCACCGTAACAGCAAACTACGAGTTGTGGCGGAATTATTAACGGTATTAAGACCTCGTAAATTGTGAAATGTCGGATAAGACTGCACAACACCGATAAAACACGATACAACAACACGTTTAATGCATATTGTGAGTAACTGATAAACCATATAATTTCATTTGGCTAGTGGCCGCCCTTTCCAAGTACCGCTAATGGGCAAAATAATTTAGTTTAGGCATAGTATCCAGGTTAACCTGATCTAGGCTATCTGAGACTCCAAATTCTGTACAGTATACAACTACAGTACTCTACTGAAGTTTTTTATGCGCGACACTAATGGTCGCAAGTGTATGAAATGCAAACAGAAAAGAAATGTTTCTTGTATTTGGTGAAAAGCAAAAGGTTAATTCACAAATGAGGTAAGTCTAGGGTTGTCGGGTAGGTTAACCGAAGCTATCTGAGAAAGGCCACGGTAGACTAACTGACGGTTAGTAGAATATTGTGGGCTAGCAGCAATTGCTATTTAACGTTCTCCTGTATTGGTGAGAATGTAATGTGCCAAACCAACTAATGGGCCCTGGCTATCCTAGATAGTCTGCAAAGCAACCTAGGCGCAGTCAGGAGGACTCCGTTAAGCCTAGTTCTAGACATCTAGTCTCTAGTCGCTAAGTCTGTTTCTTTGGTTAGTTAATTAAAATCTTACCCTAGGCCTCAGAGATCAGTGGCCCGAAGTCAAATAATCTTGATGTAGATTAAATATGAATTGTTTTCTTATTTTTTTAATAAAAGTTTTAAAAAAATCAGTTGATAAACATGGTACCCGACATAGGATATGTCAGGTGTAAACTGGATATAGTGCATTTCGCCAAATACTCGAAGCTACAGTGTTTTATGCTGTTGCCCCATATCACTAGGCTCACATGCTACATTTTGATTGAACATGACAACAGTGAATAAGCATCCTAGTAAAAGGATGTGCCGAGAATAACACATTCACTGTTACTTTCTAATCATTACGGAACAGGAACGTACTGTATACTGACTGTGAAACTGTAATCGAGTCAAATTGTACTCTCGCTGCAGAGTGATTGGAATATTAACAGTAAGTCGCTGATGAGCCTTTATCCTGCCTGTAAAGCATTCGGTATTAATATAATGCCACTCAAAATACTATTATATATGTATATATATATATATATATATATATATATATATATATATATATATATAATATATTTTTATCACATACACAATTGTTCTGTTCATTAGTAGAATTACTAACAGGACCTCATTCAAACTGGATGGTATCTAGTGGAGATAATATTGGTCATAGTTTGATAAATGTATGGTAGACGGTGTGTCCTTACTGGTCATGGTTTGATAAACACGAAAATTAACACGTTCCATTATTAAAGGATTTAAATATTGAGTTGGTAGAGGAAAAGTAAGTTTGTACTGGCCACTCAATTGAAGCAAAGTAATAATGTGGCAAAATGGTTGACTACACTTGTCAATAGTACCAGTGTTTTTGTTAGTATGAAAGCTGGTGGTACCTTACCAAACCTAACATTATAATCTCAATAAACTTTATTAATTTTATGAGATGAATCAGACAGATATATATATATATATATATATATATATATATATATATATATATATATATATATATATATATATATAGAATAAGACTGTGAACGTATTTCTGGGCTCCTGGGGATGCTGTCAGTGCACCTCATACGGTGCACTGCAGGCATTATTACTTAAGGTTCTTTGTAGCGTCCCTTCCTTAGACCCGTAGCTGCACCCCCTTTCATTCCTTTTACTGTACCTCCGTTCATATTCTCATTCTTCCATCTTACTCTCCACCTTCTCCTAATAATCGATTCATGGTGCAACTGCTTTGAGGTTTTCCTCTTGTTACGCCTTTCAAACCTTCTTATTTCAGGGCTGAATAACCTCTTAGGTGCCAGCGCTTGGCCCTCAGCCTAGATTCTGTGTTCTGTTCTGTTTTTCTGGGCAAGTTTGCAAACTGTCATCATCGATATTGGTGCTAAAATCATTATCTTAGAACAGCATAGTCCCACATGCCATTATAATGAATGAATGCAACTGTCGTCGTCATTATGCTCATTATATTCATCATTACTGTTAAAAACTGCTTTTTAATTTTGTTTCCTCAGTACCTCCGAACATCGTGGACGCCAAGAGTAGCCCCAGCAGCATCGTCGTCAGGGAGAAGGACGAGGTCACCCTGTCGTGCCACGCCGAAGGCTTCCCCGAGCCGCAGATCAAGTGGAAGAGGGAGGACGCGCAGTCCATCAAAACCTCCGACGGGAGGAAAGGTATGGCGTATCCGATTGTTTGAAGTCAATTGATTCATAGATTCGGTATGATGGCGGTGC
>NC_089796.1:77896362-77906362 GCF_040412425.1 Macrobrachium rosenbergii
AAGTATCTCGGGTAGTTTTGACAGAACCCACCGTAGGAGGCAGTGCCGTCAGCGCACTTCACGCGGTGCACTGTAGACATTACTTCAGGTTCTTTGCAGCATCCCATCGGTCCCCAGCTGCAACCCCATTTTCTTTCATTTCACTGTACTTCCGTTCATATTCCCTTCCAGCGCTGAATGACCTCGCAGGTCCCAGCGCTTGGCCTTTGGCCTAGATTCTTTGTTGTAGATAGAACCGAACTTCCGTCACGTAACGGAAAAAGAGACAGGGTAGACATGCTAAGACATCAGTAAATGTCGAAACAAGGAGGAGGAAAATGAATCCCAGAGCGCTTTCCGAAGGTCTGGGGCCAATATAAGACCGTATAAGACTTAGGGTCCCTTTTGGGGAAACGACTCTCCAGTATGCATGCACGGAACGTGTTTTAAGACTTTCTTCTCTCTCTTCTCTCTCTCTCTCTCTCTTCAGACATACAGACAAAAAAAACACACTCACGATAGTGTTTTTTTTTTTTTTTAAGAATTCTCGTAGAATTGTAATTTTCAGTTAACCTTTATCTCATGCACGCAGCCTTTACTTATTATTTTACTGTCTCTCCGTTTAGTGATGCATCCTATGTTCGTAGATAGGATTATGACATCAGTTATTCCCAGTTACTAGGAATGATTGAACAAGAACTAGCGTATCCCAAGAGAGAGAAAGAGAGAGAGAGAGAGAGAGAGAGTTTGTAATGAAAATGTTTCAGTACCTTTGTAGTAGAGAGCCACAGAAACCAACACTCCACTGTTTTGTGGTAATCAACGCCACAGAAAAACCAACATTACCACCGGGAGAGAGAGAGAGAGAGAGAGAGAGAGAGAGAGAGAGAGAGAGAGAGAGAGAGAGAGAGTAAAATGTTTCCGTCACATGTGAGAGAGAGAGAGAGAGAGAGTTTTTACTTATAGTAAAATATTTGATAATTTATCGCTCGATCAACGCCACAGAAACCAACATTACCCACCGGGAGAGAGAGAGAGAGAGAGAGAAAGAGAAAGAGAGCTCTTAGTAAAATGTTTCCGGTCATACCTTATAGTAAATATTTGATAATATTATTGTCGCTCGATCAACGCCACACAGAAACCAACATTACCCACCGGGAGAGAGAGAGAGAGAGAGAGAGAGAGTTTTTACGTAAAATGTTTCCGTCACATGTACCTTATAGTAAATATTTGATAATATTATTATCGCTCGATCAACGCCACACAGAAACCAACATTACCCACCGGGAGAGAGAGAGAGAGAGAGAGAGTTTAGAGTTTCGTCACATGAGAGATAATATTATTGAGCCAGAAACCAACATTACCCACCGAGAGAGAGAGAGAGAGAGAGAGTTTTTACGTAAAATGTTTCCGTCACCGCTCGATCAACGCCACACAGAAACCAACATTACCTACCGAGAGAGAGAGAGAGAGAGAGAGAGAGAGAGAGAGAGAGAGAGAGAGAGAGTTTACGTAAAATGCTTCTGACATGAAAAATAATATTATTATCGCTCGATCAAAAAGAAAACCAACATTAAAAAAAGAAGAAAGAAGAAAAAAAATAGAAGAAGAAGAAGCCCTTTCAGCAATATTTTTCTTTCCCGTCACATTTTGCTGTTTTTCATTTTTCCCCCAGCGGAATGGGGCAGCGCAATCCAGCCCTTAACAAAAGGCATACATCACATCAGGCTGAGTGGTCGAGAGCTGGTAGCAAAAACTTTTTAAGGGCTCCCAAAGAGAAGTTAATATCATCCTATTAAGTTCTTTTTTTTTTTTTCTTGGCACTTTCGGAGGTTGGCATTATGGCCGGGTGGACGTGGTGGTGGTGGGGAGGGGGCTAGGTGATTTGGGAGTGGGGGAGGGGGAAGGTCAAGAGTTGTCCTCTTCCAGCCGACCAATCACGATCTATTTTCTCGGAAATGGAAAGGATTTTTTTTTTCTTTATTTTTCTCTCTCCTTTTTCGGGCCTATAGGGGATTCTTTTACCCATAGGCGATATAAGCTATACGTTGCCCCAGTGATTATATATATATATATATATATATATATATATATATATATATATATATATATATATATATACATACATATATACATATAAATGTATATATATATTTATTTATATATATATATATATATATATATATATATATATATATATATATATACATATATATATATATATATATGTGTACTATTTTATATATATCACTCCCTTCCTAATAAGTGACCAATTCACTTAACCCGCGACCACCAAAGAGAACGCTTACCTCCGGCAACCCCACCCTCTACTTTCCCCTTATAAAAAAAAAATCCTGGCTTCAGATGATCAGACGATCTTCAAATCTAACCCCCTTCTTTCCCCTTGCTCTCCGCTCGCTTGTAAACTGAAATTCTCGGTAATCCGTCACGCTAAACACTCTCGCTGTTACCTCCAATACATAATTCTGTTGACTCAGAGGAGACGGAAAGTTGAGAGGCTGAAATCCAAGGTGGCCCCTGTGAATTGTTGATGCGCTTCTATTCCCGGGTGGCGACAGACCCACTTTTTTTTAAACAGAGCCGAAGTGAATGGGTTCAGGAAACACAAAGAGATGAGTTGTTCTGTGTTATATATATATATATATATATATATATATATATATATATATATATGTATGTATGTATGTATGTACATGTACTGCATATATGTGTGTGTATTTATATATACTGTATATATGTGTGTGGTTTATATATATATATATATGTATATATATATATATATATATATATATATATATATATATATATATACATACTGTATATATATATATAAAACATGGAACTCCTACTTTGTGATATATATTTATGTACATATATATGTATGTATATATATATACAGCTATCTATTATCTATATATGTGTATATATATATATATATATATATATATATATATATATATATATATATATATATATATATATATATATATATATAGTGTATATATATATATACATACATATATATATATACCTGTATACGGAGAACCTAGTACCGTATGAAATTATTAGTGGAGAGAGAGAGAGAGAGAGAGAGTGAGAGAGAGAGAGAGAGAGAGAGAGAGAGAGAGAGAAAAGTCTCTCAAAAGTAGAAGGCAGATCAAACAGTATCAGATCAAAATTTTAGGAGTTTCTCGAACCCCAGTAGCGTATCTTGAGGACTTTCACGAAAAAAAAAAAGTCTTCAATAATACGTCTTAAAGAAGACGACAGCTAATATATTCTTGACCGCTTAAATAATCTGGCAAAGTCTCTCTTTAAGCTAGTCTTCTTCTTTCTTCTTCTTCTTCTTCTTCTTCTTCTTCTTCTTCTTGTGTTTTGAGTTGGATGGGCAAAGACTTGGAGATTTTTTCACTGGAAGGTTTTACTTGTATTGGAGTGAGTTTTTTTTTGTGTGAGTGGAAATTTCAGAGGGGATTCGGAGTTTTTTCTTATTAATTACTATTTTGGAAGGTTTTTCTTGTATTGGAGTGAGTTTTTTTGTGTGTGAAAATTTCAGAGGGGGGTTTGGAGTTTTTTTATTAGTAATTACTATTTTGGAAGGTTTTTCTTGTCCTGGAGTGGTTTTTTTTTTTGTGTGTGAAAATTTCAGAGGGGGTTCGGAGTTTTTCCTTATTAATTACTATTTTGGAAGGTTTTCCTTGTATTGGAGTGAGTTTTTTTTGTGTGTGAAAATTTCAGAGTGGGTTCGGAGTTGTTTTTTTCTTATTATATACTATTTTGGTAGAATTTGGAAGTGCTGTTCAACCTGATCACCATGTGCACTGTTCTCCATTTTTCTTTCAGGCTAACTTCAAAGGCCTGGTCTTGATTTTATCTTGATGCCTCTACATTTTAAGTTTTTAGTTGGCAAACGACAGCTAAAAACATGCAGTTATGACTATTTAGTATTTTAATGTATTAGGACGTCAAATGATAATTTCATCTCTCTCTCTCTCTCTCTCTCTTGTCATCTCTCTCTCTCTCTCTCTTCGTCATATATATATATACATATATATATATATATATATATATATATATATATATATATATATATATATATATATATATATATCACAAAGGGAGGAGTTCCAAAGTTAGCTTCAAATTTATATATTCTGTTCTACAAGAGAAAATGCGAATCAATGTGATAAGCTCAAAAATTAATAACAGTTTCAAAAAGGTGTACGTAATTTTTCGTGAAAGAATTAGAAAATGGAAGAGCTACCGAGAACAATTATTATTATTATTATTATTATTATTATTATTATTATTATTATTATTATTATTATTATTATTATTATTATTACTCAGAGGATGAACCCTATTCATATGGAACAAGCCCACCACAGGAGCCATTGCCTTGAAAATTCTTCAGGCTTCCAAAGAAGCGAGAAAAAAATTCAGAACTGTTTGCAGACAGATCCATGACCGTCTTGTTGATGACCATTGACCTGTTGCCCTTGGCTCGTCACAGACAAACTCGAAGCGAAACGAAAGCAGTTCAAAGTTTCAAACAGTAATGGATTTGGAGATGCATTACGCTCTCTCTCTCTCTCTCTCTCTCTCTCTCTCTCTCTCTCTCTCTCTCTCTCTCTCTCTCTAGTGTTCAGGCATTCTCCTGAATTCTTCAGGCGTTTTTTCAGAACTCCGTTTCTCCTTCTTCAAAAAATATTTACGATTAGTTTTTTTTTTTGGGGGGAGGGGGTTGGTTGCAAGGGAAGGGGCAAATTCTAATAGAGAACTTGCCCCTACCCTTGCACACACCCCCCCGAAAAGAAACTAACTGTGAATATTTTTTTTGAAGGAAAAGCGAAGTTCTAAAAAAAAAGTCTGAAGAATTCAAGGGAATATCTGAACACCAGCTTGGCGGAAAGAAAGGAAAGATCAAATCAGAATGTCTGGAAAAATATGCAAATGGCGTCGTCCGAAGTATTTTGAAACAAAAAAGAATAGTGAGAAACTGCTGTAGATGCAAAGGACAAAAAAAAGTTTCTGCACTTTCGAAGAAGTTTCCGCTTTCGTCTGTCTCCTCCAGAAGCTAAACGAAAACAACAAAGTTAGGATTAACACAGAAATACTTTCACCATATCGTTATGATTAAGCTGCTAGGGTCACCGACTTCCCCCTCCTCCTCCTCATTCTCTCCTCCTACTCTACCTCCTCCTTCTCCTCCTCCTCCTCCTCCTCCTCCCCCCGCAGGGGAGCGCCTCAATGTCTCCACTTTTCTCCGCTAAGCAAACAAGTCCTCTACTCATCAACATCCCATTCTCCTGCCTTGTCCGTGTTTGTGACTCTCCAAGGGCTGTTTGCGATGTTTTAGTTTCCTTATTAGAAACAGTTGAAGGCAAAATAAGTGTAAACATATGCTATAACAGAGCTCATTTTTTTTATCGGGCCTATTTTGCCCATATTTTTAAAACGGAGCTCACGAAGGTTTGGTTATCTGGACTATTTAGTCCATATTTTTAGAGCTCACTAAGGCTTGGTTATCTGGACTATTTAGTCCATATTTTTAGAGCTCACTAAGGTATCTGGCTTGTTTAGTCCATATTTTTAAAGCTCACTAAGGTTAGTTATCTGGCTTATTTAGTCCATATTTTTAGAGCTCACAAACGTTTGGTTATCTGGCCTATTTAATCCATATTTTTAGAACAGAGCTCAATAAGGTTTAGTTATCGGGCCTATTTAGTCCATAATTTTAGAGCTCACTAAGGTTTGGTTATCTGGCCTATTTACTCCATATTTTTAAAACAGAGCTCACTAAGGTTTGGTTATCTAAATTATTTAGTCCATATTTTTAGAACAGAGCTCACTAAGGTTTGGTTATCTGGCCTATTTACTCCATATTTTTAGAGCAGAGTTCACTAAGGTTTGGTCATCTGGCCTCTTTAGTCCATATTTTTAGCAGGCCACCTTTCTTCGTCACCCGATCTCTCCCGCTTCATTCATTATGTACCTGGCCTTTTCTTTGTCCTCCTTCAAGCTGAAGGCCGGCTGCCAGTTTCAGACGCACGATCGTGTTTCGTATTTTAGTGACGAAGAAGAGACCTGGCTGAGAAACGAACGCGAAAAATTCAACAAGGGTCTTTGGCTGACTGAAAAACGAACTTTTATTTATTCACTTATTTATTTATTTATTTATTTATTCGTTTATTTATTTATTTATCTGTTTATTTATTTATCTATTTATTTATATAGTGATTTTCAGGAGCAGCTCCTCATCGCTTCAGCGTATATAAATACATACGTACATACATGCATACATATATATATATATATATATATATATATATATATATATATGTTCGTATATACATACATATATATACATACATATATATACATATGTAAATGTACGTCTGTGTTTCTGCGTGCTTGCACGCACGCAAGGCGTTGCGTACAAGATCCATACAAACTTTTCGCAAACATTTCTGACCTGCGATGAAAACCGTATGTAATTACATACAATTTTCTCCTGACCATATTTGGGTATCCAAGAGAATTGTATAGATGTGATAAAATGTAATTTCTGGTCAGGCAACAGAATGCATTTAGAGGAGGAAAATAGGAAACGAAAACCTTTGTCCTTCGCTTCTCTAGAAAGTGTGGCCGTAAAAGCATCAGTATTCATAAAAGAAATAAGTCTCAGATTCATTTATAGCGCTTTTGTGTTATAATCTTCACATCCTTGATAGTTATACCTCTGCAATCTTCTGAGTTCTTTCTGTTTTATTCATTCTAATAAATAATCTCATGCTAAACTACGCTGGTATTTCTTGCAATGACACAGATCATATCAAATGTCCGGTCCATTGCTGAAGGTATCATTTCATTAGGAAGAATTTTATTTGTGGTTTTTCTTCCCTTAAGTGTTGACCATGGCCAGCCATAAAAATTTTTCTCATCGTAATCAGTTGCGGAAAAAAAAAATTGTATATGAGAGTGTGTAAAGATCCCGTTTGTAATTCCTATAAACTCTCTTATTCATATCAACCCAAGATTGATTATCAGAAATAATAATGAATTGGAAATACTTAACTTTTTTTAACTCTGGAAATCTTAGTGAAAAATTTTCTTTGAATAAAGCTTATTATATATCTTTCAAAATACGACCGACGGAGTTTTCGGAGATTCCATTTTCGTTAGGTGCTATGCTCATTTCAGGATCTGGAAGCCATTCCTCATCTCCGAACTCTGATCAAAATCAGTATCTTTGAAAAAGAGCTTTTCAGAGAGCATTCTACTTGAGTGGCGGGTCTTAGTTTCACTGTCTGTACTGCTGTTTGTTTCATTCCTTTTCATGTACCTCCGTTCATATTCTCTTTCTTCCATCTTACTTTCCACCCTCCCCTAACAATTGTTTCATCATTATTTTCAGCGCTGAATAACCTCATAGGTCCCAGCGCATGACCTTTGGCCTAAATTTTATATTTCAGTTTCAATTCCAATAAATGACGTTTGAAGCAAAATGATCCCTTTCTGACACAGGCCAATTGATTTGTTTATGACACTGGCAAAATGATCCCTTTCTGACACTGGCAAAATGATGTGCTTATGACACTGACAAAATTATCCCTTTCTGACACTGGCAAAATGATTTGTTCATGACACCGGAAAAATGATCCCTTTCTGACACGGGCAAAATGATTTGTTTATGACACAGGCAAAATGATTCCTTTCTGACACTGGCAAAATGATTATTGCATGACACTGGCAAAATGATCCCTTTCCGACACTGGCAAATCTGAGTCTCCCTTGCCACTCCCGCTGTGCCTCTTGATTCCTCTCATTGTTGACGAGAGATTAATCAGGAGACAAATCATTTTGTTCAGAACATCTACCTGGCATTCTAATTTAACACCCAAAAGCACGCTGGTCTTTGTTCTCTTTCATAGAAGAAGAATTCACAATATCAAACCACTTGTGTGCTAATTGTATGAAGTAGGACGAGAGAGAGAGAGAGAGAGAGAGAGAGAGAGAGAGAGAGAGAGAGAGAGAGAGAGAGAGAGAGAATGATGTGTATTGTAAACATTGCTTTGCTTCAAAATATCTGACATTGCGAGCCCTTCAGATTATTATTATTATTATTAAAATAATTTAACCAGACCACTGAGCTGACTATCAGCTCTCATAGGGCTGGCCCGAGAGCCCTTCACAGAGAGAGAGAGAGAGAGAGAGAGAGAGAGAGAGAGAGAGAGAGAGAGAGAGAACACCCACGGCCTTTATGGTTAATTGACAAAACCTCCATGTATCAGTCAGAAGTTGCTAATTAGTGGGAAAATTAGTAGGAAAATAGGTAAAAACATTAGGCTTTTCTCTTGGGCTTGGTGTCAGTGACGTCACTGACCGCTGTCCTGAAATTTTAATGTTTTTTGTCGGCTGTCTCGTTTATATGGACTGAGGGAGCGGCATATACTTTCAGACAGGACTGAAAGGAGGTTATACAGTAACTGAGCGTTGAGTCTCTTGTTAAGTGTTACTCCTCGGCCCCTAGCTGCAACCCCTTTCGTTCCTTTTACTGGACCTCCGTTCATGTTCTCTTTCTTCCGTCTAGCTTTCCACTCTCTCCTAACAGTTGATTCAGATGAGATCATTCAGCGCTGAATGATCTCATGGGTCCCAGTGCTTGTCCTCTGGCCTAAATTTTTATGTTCTATACCATTCTCTTCAACCTGGTGTCATACCAATCTCCCCCAAAAGTATCCTTCTTCTAAAATCCTCACGGAATGTGCGCAGATTTTCAAGATGAATTATTTGACAGTGGCCGCAGGTGGAGTTTTCTTTTTCAAAGTCAAGGCAGAAAAGTTGACGTTGTCTGACATGCTGCAACTCTTAGTTTTCAAATGTCGCAGTCCCGTTATTCATGACACTTGCTACACGGCACAGAAGTTGAGAAATAATTATATTTTCAGTATCTTGACCAGAGGTTGGGCATTGAGCGAAATCTAGATGATCATTATATCTAAATCTTACTTTCAAGGTCACCCGAAAACCGACTTTATTTTCAAGGTCACAGCAGTAGTCAGATCTTACTCTGCAGATTACAGGAATATCCAGAGATTACCATCAAGGTCACTGGAATATCCGGCCATTATTTTAAAGGTCACAAGAATATTTGGATCTTACTTACAAGGCTATTGTGTTCCAGATTGTGCATTCAAGGTGCCTGGAATGTTTTGATGTCATTTCAGAGGTCATTGGACCGCTCGGATCTTACCTACGAGGCCACAAGGTCTCAAGGTCACCGAATGATGAGGTGATTAAGTTAGGTGCAGGTTCAAAATAACGGAAAGAATGAGAAGCAGAAATTCTCAGTTTTAAGCAACATGCGGACAGAGTTCTTATTCTGTTAATTAGATGTGTTATTGATTTCAGGTATTTTATAATGCGTTGCTTTTCACAAACTGTTTAATTGATAAGAATTAAGAAACATAGACGAGAGAAAATCATTTGAATTCAGTGACTGTCCGTTTCAAGGCCAAGAATAAATATTAAGATAAACTACATGTGTAATAAAAAAAAAAATTCTTTACAACCTCGAATTTTGCACATATTTGGATCGTTCTCCGAGCAAAAGGAATTATTCCCCGTAGGGGGGACGGGGGATATTGCCGTCAGCGCACCTCATGCGGTGCACTGTAGGCATTACTTAAGGTTCTTTGCAGCATACCTTCGGGCCCTAGCTGCAACCCCTTTCGTTCCTTTTATTGTACCGCCTTTCAAATTCTCTTTCTTCCATCTTACTCTCCTCCACCCTCTCCTAACAATTGATTCATAGTGCCATTGCGAGGTTTTCCTCCTGTTACACCTTTCAAACCTTTTACTGTCAATTTCCGTTTCAGCTCTGAATGACCTCATAGGTCCCAGTGTTTGGCCTTTGGCCTAAATTCTATATTCAGTTCAGTGCTCTATTCTTAACTGTTGCAAGGTCGGTTTCCATAAAGTACTGTAGTTAATTAAG
>NC_089796.1:77908862-77933862 GCF_040412425.1 Macrobrachium rosenbergii
TGCTTTCCAGTGTCCGGAAAACATCTCGATATATGTTTGAAGAGCGTTGTGATTCCATAAATGCCATGAATTGTGTTGTTTTATTTACGACGGATCATTAAGCTCCAGACGTATGAGATGGATCAAGTGAAGTACAATATGGGTTCCTCTCCGTCGAACTGATCTAAGGTTCCAGAGGTCCTTTATTCCTCCTCAGCACCGTTGGGCTGCGGAACAGTCTCCCTACTGAGGATGTCGTGCAGTTGGAACTTCAGAAGTTCAAGCGAATATGCAATGCGTTACTACCATAATAGAATTCTCCTTGCGTTGTGCAGCCGGAACTTCGGAAGTTTAAGCGAATATGCAATGCGTTACTACCATAATAGAATTCTCCTTGCGTTGTGCAGCTGGAACTTCGGAAGTTTAAGCGAAGAGGCAATGCATTACTACCATAATACAATTCTCCTTGCGTTGTGCAGCTGGAACTTCAGAAGTTCAAGAGAAGATGCAATGTATTACTAACCTAATACAATTCTCCTTGCGCTGTGCAGCTGGAACTTCAGAAGTTCAAGCGAAGATGTAATGCATTACTGCCCTAATACAGTTCTCCTTGCATTGTGCAGCTGGAACTTCAGAAGTTCAAGCGAAGATGCAATGCATTACTGCCCTAATACAATTCTCCTTGCATTTGAATGCAGTTTTATCTATCTGTTAATTTGTTAATTTATTTCTTCTTTTTTTTTTAATAAGTGATTCTTTCTGTATTTCCCTTTGCCTTCTCTTACTCTTTCCTAATGAACACCATAATATTCCTTGGAAGCTTGAATTTCAAGTCAGTGGTCCCATTGGTGGGCTTGTTCCATGTGAATAGCGTTCATATTCTCAATAATAATAATAATAATAATAATAATAATAATAATAATAATAATAATAATAATTTAGGGGGTGTCGAAAACTTCGTACCCATTGACGTAAATGCCTCAAGATTTCCTTTCAGAGGGAATAATATTTTTTGAGTCGAGTAATACGGGTTAAGACTGCGCAGATGGATGTGACTCTAGGTAGAAAAGGTGTCACGCATGTGATAATTCTGAGATCCGCTCGGTGGCTATGGCAGAGGTTACACTTGTTCCAACTATTCTATGCAAATTTTATGCAAAATTTCAATGCGACAATCCGGTAATCAAGCGTCTCAAGAATATGATGCTTATTTTGAAAAGAAACGGAAAAGCAGAGAAAAGGCAGAGATGAATTGAACTTGAAAATAAAGAATAAACGACAGCTACATACAGTATGTACTATGAACGGTATTAGAAGTATTGATGCATATCTTCTCTTTAAATTAGTCTGAGAACTTTTCATCAATTTATTGGCAATATCAGTAAGTGAATGCATTTATGTTTACGCGTTCATACACACACACACACACACACACAAATCGTAGAACGTGATGAATGTATAAATAAAGGCAAATGCAATCAAGGGAAAGTGAAGCAACTGAGTGGTTGCTAGGCATTTCGACATACGGTCCTTTACTGGTAACGGACCGTGTGTCGAAAGGTTCGCTTGGCAACCACTGGGTGTTGTTTTAGCTTTTTCTGTCTTGTCATTTACTTATATATATATATATATATATATATATATATATATATATATATATATATATATACATATATAGCATGTATATATATACATATATATATATATATATATATATATATATATATATATATATATATATATACATAGATATGTGGTATAAATATTATCCATATGATATAAATCTTCATAAAGTTGGTGGTGTAAATTTCACTTGACCAGCAAAAAAACAAAAAAAATTTAAGCTATTGCCATCAGGTGACATCCGTCATCCAGGAAGACCTCACATCTGGATCATTTTCAAAACAGCAGCACAAAACGAAGCCTTGGTTAGAAAGAACGGCTCTTACCAGTCCTTGCTGCTTCGCCACAGATTGGTCCATAAAATCCCAGGAGACTGTTATTATAGGCTCTGGGATCGTCGTGCATTCAAGGCAGATTTTGGGGAGATTACTGGCGGACTCGTTTCAGTGCCTTGAATTTTGCGAAAGGACGTGATTCTGTGAACAATATAATCGATACTTCCCTTAGGGGGGGTTATTGCCGTCAGTGCACCTCTTATGGTGAACTGTAGGCATTACTTAAAGTGTTTTACAGCGTCTCTTTGGCCCCAAGCTGCAACCCCTTTCATTCCTTTTACTGTACCTCCTTTCATATTCTCTTTCTTCCGTCTTACTTTCCACCCTCTCCTAACAGTTGATTCATAGTGCAACTGCTTTGAGGTTTCCCTCCAGTTACGCCTTTCAAGCCTTTTCACCGTCAGTTTCAGTTTCAGCGCTGAATGACTTCGTGGGTCCCAGCGCTTGGCCTTTGGCCTAAATTCTACATACTGTCTATCAGTATCTTCGATGCTAACGCGTACGCAAACACGCACAAACATATTTACAGGGAAATAACAGCACGCGTGAGGAGAGATTCCAACAATCAGAATAAAAAATCAGAAATAAGAAATTCCGATGAAAAAGTATTAACCCAAGAGCATACCAGGGATAAAACACTGTAGTGTATCTCGCCACAATTGGAAATAGTGTAAATAACCCATTTCTTGCAAGTTAAGTATGCTCAGAAGTGAAGAGAATGTTAAAAAAAAGAAGAATAAATATGAGAGAGAAAAAAAAGTGTAAAGGGTGTACAATCCATTTCTCCAGGCTCTCTTCCTTTCCCCTCAGCCACCATCCCACCCTCTCTCTCTCTCTCTCTCTCTCTCTCTCTCTCTCTCTCCCCTCTCCCCACCCTCCCTCCCCTTGAATGATTTAGGGGGTCGGGCCCAAAACCTCGGGGGAAACACACAATAGCGATAACAAATTCAAATGGTGCGACCTCAGGGAAAACACCGGATATTCACAAAAGGACCTTACTGCAAAGAACCAACTAACTCTGTTGTTACGATTTTTCTTTTTTGTGGGTAAAAAGGAGAGAGAGAGAGAGAGAGAGAGAGAGAGAGAGAGAGAGAGAGAGAGGTGTAAAGACCTCTTCTACACGAAGTAGACACGAAAATGTTCTGCAGAGAAAGGAGAGTTGAGAGGACTTTCCACCAGAAGTAGAATGTTTTGCTGACTGGCTGTGAGAAAGACGTGTTAATTCTGTTTCGATGTGTTTTCCGTTTCTTTAATTCCAGTTACTCTGCCGGGAAATGTTATTAATATTAAAATAATACAGAAGGTTTATTCATCGGTTCCTTAATCCCACCTGGTGTTTTCTGTTATTCCAGCAAAAGGATTTTTCATGACAAGGCGGAATGTAAGGTGCTAGTAAAGGTTGATATTTTGAGGGGAAATTTATGGTAAGGGAAGTTGTTATTATTATTATTATTATTATTATTATTATTATTATTATTATTATTATTATTATTATTATTGTTGTTGTTGTTTTGTATTCGGTTTACTACTACTACTACTACTACTACTAATAATAATAATAATAATAATAATAATAATTATTATTATTATTATTATTATTATTATTATTATTATTATTATTATTATTATTTTGCATTGGGTTAACTACTTCTACTACCACTAGTACTAATAATAATAATAATAATAGTAATACACACACAATAATTATTATTATTATTATTATTATTATTATTATTATTATTATTATTATTATTATTATTATTTCGCATTCGGTTTACTAAGCTTTCTAGAGTAAATAGTTTCTGTTCCAGATGTTTCCTTATTTTGAGCAATAATAATAATTACAGCTTCTTTTATCGACTGATCGGTTTATTTGGCAGTATGCCGCTCCCTCCTTTTTATGGCAACAAGCTCAGGAAACAGCAAGCCCCAGTGATGAGGCTTTAGTGTTAGCCTAGTCTCTCTCTAAACTCTCTCTCTCTCTCTCTCAACTCTCTCTGACCTTTAGCAGAATATAATAATAATAATAATAATAAATAATAAAATTGTTAATCAAGAGAGGACAGGACACTCAAAGGTCCAACTTGCCATTTAGCACCTTACGTTGCCGAGTCGGCAGAGTTAATCTTTTGCAGGCCCGAGTTCGACCTCCGGCCGGCTTAATGAAGAATTAGATAAATTTATTTCTGGTGATAGAAATTCATTTCGCCATAATGTGTTCGGATTCCACAATAAGGAAACACCCGTTGCTAATTAACCAATTAGTTCTCTAGCCCACGTTAAATAAGTCGAAACATCCGGCCAGCTCTTCCTAGAGAGCCTTAATCAGCTCAGTGGGTCTGGTAAAACTAAGGTATACTTAACTTGGCAGAATTAGCAACACAGACCGTTCCATTAATTATGCAAATTAACTATGCAAAACAGTTCAAATTTCGAGTTCCCCGAACTGACCCAGAAGGTAGAATTGTACCTCCGTTCATAGTCTCTTTCTTCTATCTTACTTTCCACCCTCTCTGAAAATTTTCTTGATGTAACTGCGATTTTTCCTACTCTTACACCGTTCAGACCTTCTTACTGTCAGTTTCCCTTTCAGCGCTGAGTGACCTCGTAGGTCCCAGCGCTTGGCCTTTGGCCTAAATTCTATATTTTATTCTGAGAGTCGAGTCTAGGTTTCTGAAGGATGTGATCTTAGCATTATCTCTTATGTGTTGGGGTGAAGTCCATAGCTCTCCTTTGTAAGGGTGATTAAGACCTTAGAATGACATTCTTCATTCTGATCTCTCTCTCTCTCTCTCTCTCTCTCTCTCTCTCTCCGTACTTCACGTGGCATAATGCACAGAACAGAGTGTAAGACTCAGCGCTGGATTCTCTCAGTGTTTTATCCCTGGTCTGCTCTCTGAACTTTCACGGAATGTCACTTAGAATTTTTATCTGATTGGGAATCTCTCTCTCTCGCTCTGCTCTTATTTCTCTCTCTCTCTCTCTTTCTGTGTTCTTCACACTGAATATCACGTAGAAGGGAAAGCAGAAATTGTTCCGGCTTCTTTTGACACTTTGTATTCCATTCTTTAAGAAAACTTTGATTCTAGCTGGGAATATTATCTACTGGGGATTAAATTTACACACACAGACGCACACACACGCACACACACACATATATATACATCTCTCTAATATATATATATATATATATATATATATATATATATATATATATATATATGTATATATATATATATATTATGTATATATACAAATATATATGTATATATTTATAATCACATTGTTTCTGTGTCGACTTCAATAGTGAACTGGTGTGCCTGATAAACAGTCGATAGTGGTGGGTCCAGCAACCTCATTCCAAAGGCTTAAAATTGGTTGGGTAGCTCCTGATCCCTCCCCTGAAGGAGAAAAAAGTAGATATATAATAATAGTATATATATATATATATATATATATATATATATATATGCAAAAGCGATAGAAGAGCTTTTTTTTAACATAAGGCTTAAAATATAACGATAGAATAATTAAGAAACTGTGATATATCTATCTTGCTGAACATGACCAACTTGATATTGAATGTACATTATAGTGCTTCACTGGACTGAACTGAAGATGTATTTCTCCTGCTGTTCTCTAAAGCCTTTTAACTCTACACCGAGTCGATTACTCCATAGTTTTATTTGTTATATTCGAATTGAAATAATGCTGGTACAGTATACCGACCGAAAATACTAAATTAAGTGGTTTGATCTGTAAGTCGAAGTCATGGCAGTATAATCTTCAGTGCAAAGAAAGCGGCATAATATTCATCAAGAAATTTTATCATGTTATTATTGTATATTATTGTTTATTATTAGTATTATCATCTGCAGACGATACTGATTCTTTTGACAATCATGTTGCCTTTTTTTACAGCATAGATCCCGTAGGGGTGGGGAGGCAGTCAGTGCACCCTCACGCGGTGCGCTGTAGGCATTACTTAAGGTTCTTTGTCGCCCTTCCTGCGGCCCCTAGCTGCAACCCTTTCTATTCCTTTTACTGTACCTGTTCATATTCTCTTTCTTCTATTTTACTCTCCACCTTTCGAACCTTTTGCTTTCAGTTTCCCTGTCAGCGCTGAATGACCTCATAGGTCCCAGTCCTTGGCCTCCGGCTTTAAATCTATATTCTGTTCTGTTCTATATCTACGTCCAGACAGTAACACGACCTCCGCCAAAACTGGCAAAGCGCCTGAATAAAAGCACAAGCAAGCAAGTGAGCAAGCAAGTGGGGGAAGCCTTTTGCAAACAGAACGAAACGGCTCAAAAACCAACATGCAAACTCAAAATTCCCCATAATCTCAGCGTTCCACGCCTCACGCGACTCCCCTCCACGCCCGTCACGCCCCGCCGCCCGCAAAGCTTCTGGCGGCTTGCCGTCAAATAATGCATTCGTGGGGACCACAGACCTATATAGGCATTGTTAGGGCTTTTGGGAGGTGCGGGGGGCGGTGGGGGGGGGGGATTATAGGGGAAGAATGGAGGAAATCAAAGGGATTCATTATAGCAACAACAATTATCACAACTTCCAACCTCCGTAGGTGGGTAGCGCCGTCAGTGCACCTCATGCGGTGCACTGTAGGTTATGAACGCTATTCCCAGGCTGGAACCAGCTGCAACCCCTTGTCAAACCTTTTCACCGTCAATTTCAAGTTTCGCTGAAGGACCTCGTATGTGTGTCGGCCTAAAAGTATGCAAGTTCAGCTCGGCACATGGGATCAGAAAGCAATCACTATGTTATACGAATGATAATAATGAGAAAACGAATCCACAGATAGATATGTACACAGTATATGTATATGTATATACATTTAAAGATGAAACTGTTCCTTAAATATATGTACATATACATAACTGTGGATTTGTTTCTCCAATTTAAGACTCATGCTACTATGAGTATTTTTTAATAATAATGATAATAATAGTAATAATTTTTCATCGAGTTTCAGAAACATTGTATTAGGTTAGTATACATTGCATATGTGTTTAATATAATCTGATAATTGAAGAAAAACTATTCATTTAAAATCTTGTGATTTAAAAGATGTATTTCCATATATAACTCTCTAAGCTTAAGAATCTCAACGCAAGGAGAATTTAATAGAAAATATTAATGGAAGAAAAACTATTAAAAAAATTTTCCGATGTACTTAAAAAATCGTAGATTTGTGTTAGTAATTATAACAATCATTGAAGAAAAACTGTTCATTTAAAATCTTGAGATTTAAAACTCGCATGTATATATCCATATATAAGTCTTCAGGTTACGAATTTATTTTGTTTTTTTACTTTTTGTTGATTAAACTTACATTATTTACAATTACAATATGTATACAGTATGGTTACAGAATACATCAACACAGTATACATAGGCATTTCTTTACAGAAACATAATCCATCTAAAATGACATCGAGATGTTTTCGACAGTTAAGCAACGAAACAGGAAAATAATATGTATATACCCATTTGTGAAAATTTTATTTCAACGAGAAATCTTCTCTTGTGTTTCGGCAGTCAGTCACCTGGACCACCCAACGCTGCCCCTGGGCCAAGTCAGCCGAATGGACATGGGCGCCTACCTGTGCATCGCTTCCAATGGAGTCCCGCCCTCGATAAGCAAAAGGATCACTCTGGACGTCGAGTGTGAGTATGGTGGGAGGGTCCAGGGGCGTACCTGTGGCGCTATACGCTGCCAAGCTTGGAACTCTCTTCCTTCTTCCGTTTTCTTCGGTGCTCGGTAGCTTTCATGCTATGTATATATATACATTGGATTGATAATATTACTGCTATCTCCGTTTATCTATATATATATTTGTCATTCAGTAACTTTCTATATGCTTCACTTTGATTGTAATATGTTCCTTTTTGTTTTCGGTATATATACAATTTTAGTGTTGCTTCACTTTGGATTTGGATATATATAATCCCTCTCTGTTTTATATACTCAGTAACTTTCTGTTGCTTCACTTTGGATTTGGAACTCTTTTACTGCTTCCGTTTTCTTTGTCTCTTAATAACTTTGTGTTGCTTCACTTTGGATTGGAACTCTCTTCCTGCTTCTGTTTTCTTCGGTACTCAATAACTTTCTGTTGCTTCACTTTGGAAATGGAACTGCTTACTGCTTTTGACTTTGTCTCTAATAAATTTGTGTTACTTCACTTTGATTATCAATACGTCTCTTCCTTCTGCTGATCTTCGGTACTCAGTAACTTTATTTTGCTTCATGATTTTGGATTTGAAATAATTCCTAATATTCTGTTTTAGAATCAAAGTAACTTTTCCATGTAACCTCTTGGAAAATAAATCACTATCTTCCTGCTTTTGTGAACAAAAACAAAATTTTGATGCGCACTGCAACACTTAGCTTTGGAACTCTTCCTTCTTGAATAACAGGAGGTACAGAGTAACTTTGTGTTGCTTCACTTTTACGGAAATCACTTCGGTAATTGGTACTCAGTAACTTTCTGTTGCTTATTTATAGGAACTTGATGTTAGCACAGATTTGAAGGGATATTGAAAACAGTCTTTTTTGACATTTCCAATTTGGATTGGAATTACTACTGCTTTGTTTAGCAACTGGCTCTAATAACTTTGGATTGCCTTCTCTTTGATTGGAACTCTCTTCCTCTCTTCTGCTTTCTTCGTTGGATAACTTTCTGTTGCAACCCATCTGTTGGAAACAATTGAAACGTCTCTTCCTGCTCCTCTTGTTTTCTTTGTCTCTAAAAAGCTTTTTTGCTTCACTTTTTATTTTTGAAAACAATCTTATTTCTTCTGCTTTCTTCCTCTCTTTAACTTCTGTTGCTTATCTCAAAAATAGAACTACTTCCTCTTCTGTTTTCTCTGTCAAAAAGTAATTTTTTTTTGCTTCACTTTATTTCCTTTCTTTTGCTCTCTTTATCTTTGTTATCTCAAAACTTTCCCGTCGCTTAATTTTGGATTCATCTTCTGTAACTCATTTTCCTTCGCACTTTATTTTGAGTTTCCTTGTCATTTTCCTCGACAGTCTTGGCTATTCCCACCGTCATAGCCAATGAATTGAACAGCTATTTGCATAAATAAAAAATCCTGAGATAGAGAGAGAGGCTGAGACCTGGAGAGAGGAAAAAGGGTTGCGGACATTCAAATTATCCCTGAAAATAAAATAAAAAAATAAAAAGAAAATTCACGGTGCGGCCTTATTATAAAGCTGATGGTAATTCCTCCTTGATGGCGTTTCTGAAACTGTCGAGCACATTTTTTACTTGATGAGCTAATTCAGTACGAACTGGAAGTTCTCTTTCTATGATGTCTCCATGAGGTTTCGAAGGGGATTTATGGGAAAAGGGAGCGGGAGAAGGGAAGGCGTGAGTAAAGGAGTAAATGGACTGGGTTTGGATCCTTGAAATGAAGCCACTGACGGAATTAAGTGAATTAAGGACGACTGGGTTATGTGAAGAGGATTTGACGGGGGGTTGGGAGGAAAGCGATAGACAGAGGAAAGAAAGAGTTGATGGATGTAAGGAGGGATGGTCTCTCTCTCTGGAGCGAGAAAATTAGGAAGGGGTATTTCACCACCTTAAGTAAGGATGAGGCTGCTTTGCAGGTCCTTTGACAGGGTCTCACTAGACCTAGAGAAGGAGCATGACATTCTTTGAAGCTTGAATTAGGGGTATGGCCCTCTGGGATTTGTTAGGGGACAGATAGACAGGAGTTTTATCTTTAAGCAATAAATAATAGAAAGAATAATAGTAACAATGAACACTTAATTAACTAATAATAATAATAACCGATAATGATAAGAAAAATAATCACTGAACTTGAATATAGAATTTAGGCCAAAGTTCCAAACACTGAATAGAGTTCATTCAGAATAATAATGAAATAACAATAATAATAATAATAATAACAATAATAATAACCTACACTATGGAATCAATTGTTATTAGAGGGTGGAGGGTGAAGAAGATGAAGAAAGAGAATTTGAAAGGCGGAATTGCAATAAAAGGAATTTAGTGGGCTTGTTCCATATGAATAGGGTTCTTCATCTCTCTGAAGGTAATAATAATAAGACACTTACACAATGCCTAATAATAGTGCACTGCATGAGGTAATGATAACGAAATAATCTTGTCCTTGAATTTCAAGTGGGCTTGTTCCATTTGAATAGAGAACATCCAAAATAATAATGATAAAATAATGAGGTTGTAAAATAATTTTTTAATTATAATAATAATTTATCTTAATTAATATGAATTCTGAAGACTTGGAAACGGAAGTCACTGAATTCAAGTCATTTTCTCGTTTAGTGGGCTTGTTTTATGAATAAACAGTTTGTGAGTAAAAAAATACGCATTATAAAATAATGGAAATCAATAACACATAATAATAATAACAGAATAATTTCTCTGTCCGTTCATTTTCAGTTTATATTTAGAAAAAAAAATTTTTTCCTCCTTCCATGCTTGAAATATATATATATAAAAAACTACTTTCATTCCTGACCTTGAGACCTTGTGGCCCTGTCGAAATTATTGAGCGTGTCCAATGACGTGGCTGAAATGGCTGTGAAACATAAGAAGGCATTTATCCAATCCAGCTGTCAATCAACGTCTCAAAGTATTATCCAAAATGTCTTGTGATTTAAAATAATGGCCGAGAGAGAAAGAGTGACATTTATTACATCTGGAAGTCCTGTTAGTGATGAGGAATAGAGTGAGAGGGAGATTTATTTCAAAATCGTTTTGAAGGGATTGTCATTTGAAATTGGTATTTAACCTAATGATCATTCAGATTTCGGATTAAGAGCCCAACCTTATGATCAAGATTTTAGATTAAGATATAATTATTTCTCAACCATTTGTGCCAGGGATTGTCATTGGAAATTGGAATGGCAAGCATTTTATGAAAACTAAGAGTTTAGATGTAAGACAACGAAACTATTCTGATCATAGATTTGAAAAAAGAAAACTTATTTCAAAATCATTGTCAACAGGAGTGTCATCTGAAATTGAAATTCCTGAATTTTAGAAGATAGATATTTTAGATTGTTATGATTTCTGTACTGTAGGAATCCAGAAATGTCGCGTTTAGGCAGAGCTGATAAGCATCACAATCCATAGATCACTCCACAAGTCCTTTCTGCCCAACGCTGTTAGAGAGAAAGTTAAAAATAAGAAACGCCTGAACCAGGTCCAGATAAAAGGTGAACGAAAGAGTCTAACTAACTCCTCCTTGGCCCAAAGCTCCTAACAAGAGACTCAACGTGTGTTACTGTATATCCTATATTCAGTCCTGTCTATATATGCTATATCAGTCCATATAAACGAGATATATAACAAAAACATTAAATATTTCAGGAAAACGGTCAGTGACGTCACTTACGAGAAGGAAAGAGGCAAACAATCAGTTTACCATTTCCTTTAACTCTTCCCATGGCTTATCATCGTGACTGAAAATTTTATTTTTATTCTTGGATCTTGATTTTGTTCTCTCTTTCCTTTTAATCTATATCCCTTGGTTCTCATGCCTTCTTGTTAAGCCAAACTGTGCAAAATCTTGTTAGATATCAGGTATTATTGTTCTGGAGACTATGAGGCCTTTCTTACTGTGGTCATTGTCCATTGTATCTGGGATTTCTTCCTGGTATCCTGGTGTAGCAGCCATGCTGAATCTCTCTCTCTCTCTCTCTCTCTCTCCTCCATTTGTCCTGACTTTTTATTTTTAGTAGAATGTATTTGATATTGTGAATTTATGCTTCTAACAAAGTAGTCCAAAGACTGCAAAAATAAAATAGATTGAAGATAAGAATGCCAGGTAGAAATCGATTAGAATGGCATTTGTCTCCTGATTAACTTTTTGTACTTAAACACAGAGAGGGAAGAGAGAGAGAGAGAGAGAGAGAGAGAGACTCAGATTTGAGAGGTAGTCGAAAGGGATCAATTACACTAAGAGACAAAACAGATAGACAGATAGAGACAGAAAGGAACCATTTTGCCAAAAAAAATTAAATCCTTTTGCCTTTCCTAACAGTAACCTCAAATGCACGTGCCCAATCAGCTCGTGGGCGCCCCGCTGTCGACGGACGTCAGCCTGGAGTGCTTCGTGGAGGCCCACCCTCGGGCCATCACCTACTGGGAGTTTGCGGGCTCCATGGTCATGAATACCTCGAGGGTCACTACAGACACCATCGAGAAACTCTACAGATACATATGCTTCCCGTCATTAAAGGTACGCTTTGTTGTTGTTGTTGCTTCAGATTTAGCTGCCTTGAAGGTCATGGGCGCTGGGACCTAGAGGTTATTCAACCTATGCTGATGATGAGTCCAGAGATGGAGGGAAGACAGATAAGAGGCTCTGAAGAAGCTGGGGTAATCGATTTGTCAAATGTCGTGGTGTTGCATCAGATCTCTCACTCTCTCTCTCTCTCTCTCTCTCTCTCTATATATATATATATATATATATATATATATGGCTTATATATATATAATATATGCATATATATAATATATTTTAATAACAGGAAAACCTGTCGTAGATAGGATGGTATTTAGCTGAGATTTTTATTCAAAGAAAAAAAGTTCTGGCTGTCGTTGAAATCTTGTAACTTTATTTTTAATAAAAGAAAACTTTAGATACCATCCAGTTGGAATGTGGTCTTGTTCTTAACTGTATTCATGCACAGAACAATTGCGCAAGTGATCATGTATATATATATATATAAATATTTATACACATGTATGTACTGTATATGCATTTATATATATACATGTATATATATATGTGCATTTATATACATACACATATGTAAATATATATATATATATACAGAAATTTATTTCTGTTCCATTAATGTGATTGTGTGTTGATGATTTCTATATATATATATATATATATATATATATATATATATATATATATATATATATGTATATATATATATATATATATATACATATATATGTGTGTGTGTTTTGTAATTTTATTTATTCATTTTGTACTTGTAAAAATGATGATAAAAACGAGCACTTCTCTCTCTCTCTCACTCTCCCTACACATGTACAGGTTAAAAATCAACTAATCACACCAAATTGTTGCTTAACCTTTGCATGATAAATATTTGTCTTTTCAAAATCTTGTTGCCTCGATGCAGCCATCCTGAATAAAACAGAAAGTAATACATCATGAATGGATACACTTTTGTAGTCTCCATTTATATATATATATATATATATATATATATATATATATATATATATATATATATATATATATATATATATATATATATATACAGAATATATATATGTATATAATATATATTGTATATAATATATATGCACGTATATGTGTACAAATGTATGTGTGTATGTATATATATATATATATATATATATACATTTATATATATTATATATATATATATATGTATATATACATTTATATACTTATGTATATATATAGACGTATATGTATACAACAAACAGTTGGTCAACATACTGTATATTAATCCCCAGATTAATCAAAAGAGGTGCAAAAGGTTGAAGTGATTAGACGAAATCGATCCAGCTTTACCTGAGATCGAACCAAGACTCTGAAGTTATGATTTCTGAAAGAAAGAGAAAGTGAATGTTTATATATATATATATATATATATATATATATATATATATATATATATATATATATATATATATATATATATATATATATATATATATATATATATATATATAAATTATTTGAAAATTATGCAATGGCGCAGTGAAGTACACTTTGCAACCTTGCATATATCTTAAGCTTCAAAATGATTTTGATTTTTTAGTTCGTGGTGTTATTAGTTTTCTGTAAAAGAAAACTATTGTGCTGGCTTTGTCTGTCCGTCCGCACTTTATTCTGTCCGCCCTCAGATCTTGAAAACTACTGAGGCTAGAGGGCTGCAAACTAGTATGTTGGTCATCCACCCTCCAATCATCAAACATACCAAATTGCAGCCCTCTAGCCTCAGTAGTTTTGATTTCATTTAAGGTTAAATTTAGCCATAATCGTGCTTCTGGCAACGATATAGGATAGGCCACCACCGGGCTGTGGTTTAAAGTTTCAAGGGCAGCGGCTCACACAGCATTATACCGAGACCACCGAAAGATAGATCTATTTTCGGTGGCCTTGGTTATACGCTGTAGTGGCTGCACAGAAAACTCGGTTGCGCCGAAGAAACTTCTGCGCATTTTCTACTTGTTTTTAACAATGTAATCAAACCACCATCTGGACAAATCTGATGTTTTTCGTTTCCTCAGAGAGATAAGTATGTGGTTAGGAAAAGGAATTTTTCCTGTTTATAACTATTCCAATAGGCGTCGCCAATGTTTTGTTCTGTTTTGGAGCAACCGTTGAAAATGAACGGAGAACCGTCAACATATGCATCGCTAATTGAATGTAAGAACCCTAGGAAACGTATTATAATTATTGATAAACAATGATGCCATGTTGCTTCTGGCATACGAAGAACCAAACGCAATTGCCTGCAAGCTCTTTCCAAGAGCAAAATTGCTGGGAATCTTAATCAGCTGCCCTAAAAGGAGGCGCGGAATCCCGGACTCTGCTCTCAGAGGGAGTTTAATGGCCGGGTTTGTTTTAATCTTTTTCGCAAAATCTCGTTAACTCCGGAAGTGGATGTAACAATGGATGTCTATTGGTCGTGGTACTCTCCCGAAGAGGTAATTAGATCTCTGAGAAACTAATTGACGGTCGGCCAAAGACGAGACGCGCGAATTTATCTCATTCGACTTCATGTTTTGGGTAGAAGTAATCTGATGCCTTGTATGGATGGGACCAATACGATTGGCTGGTTGGATGAACTAATGTGCTTCCATGTTTGGATGGAACTAACCTGATTCCAAGTTTTTATGGAAACTTCTAAATCCATGTTTGGATGGAACTAATGTGATTCCATGTTTGGATGGAACTAATGTGATTCCATGTTTGATGGAACTATTGTGATTCCAGCGTTTGGATGGAAATCCATGTGATTCCATGTTTGGCTGGAACTAATGTGCTTCCATGTTTGGATGAAACTATTTTGATTCCATGTTTGGATGGAACTAATGTGATTCCATGTTTGGATGGAACTAATGTGATTCTATGTTTGCATGGAACTAATGTGATTCCATGTTTGGATGGAACTAATGTGATTCCATGTTTGGATGGAACTAATGTGATTCCATGTTTGGATGGAACTAATGTGATTCCATGTTTGGCTGGAACTAATGTGATTCCATGTTTGGATGGAACTAATGTGATTCCATGGTGGAACTAATGGATTCCATGTTTGAACTAATCGTGATTCCATGTTTGGATGAAACTCAATGGTGATTCTATGTTTGGATGGAACTAATGTGATTCCATGTTTGGATGGCACTAATGTGATTCTATGTTTGGATGGAACTAATGTGATTCCATGTTTGGATGGAACTAATGTGATTCCATGTTTGGATGGAACTAATGTGCTTCGATGTTTGGACGGAACTAATGTGTTTCCGTGTTTGGATGGAACTAATGTGATTCCATGTTTGGATGGAACTAATGTGTTTCCATGTTTGGATGGAACTAATCTAATTCCATGTTTGGATGGAACTAATGTGCTTCGATGTTTGGATGGAACTAATGTGTTTCCATGTTTGGATGGAACTAACCTGATTCCAAGTTTTTATGGAAACTTCTAAATCCATGTTTGATGGAACTAATGAATGTTTGGATGGACCAATGTGCTTCTGGGCTGTTTGGATGGAACTAATGTGCTTCGTTTGGATGGAACTCCAAGTTTTTATGGAAACTTCAAATGTATGGGAACTTGGGTTCCATAGGAACTAATGTGCTTCCATGTTTGCTTCCGCGTTTGGATGGAACCAATGGAACTAACCTGTGCTTCCAAGTTTTTAATGTGCTTAAATTTCTAAACTCTCCCATGTTTGGATGGAACTAATGATTCCATGCTTGACTAATGTTTGGATGGAACTAATGTGCTTCCATGTTTGGATGGAACTAATGTGCTTAATGTTTGTATGGGTTCTGGTTCCATGTTTGGATGGAACCAATGTGCTTCCATGTTTGGATGGAACTAATATGCTTCCATGTTTGGATGGAACTACTGTGCTTTGGATGGAACTAATGTGCTTCCATGTTTGATGTAACTGTGCTTACTAATTGGATGGAACTAATGTGCTCCCATGTTTGATGGAACTAATGTGATTCCATGTTTGGATGGAACTAATATGCTCCATGTTTGGATGGAACTAATGTAAAATTCAATGGAACTGTTTTCATGTTTGATGGAATCGAATGTTTTTATGAAACTTCCCATGTTTGGATGTAACTAATGTGATTCCATGTTTGATGGAACTAATGCTTCCATGTTTGATGGAACTAATGTTTCCATGTGGAACTAATCCATGTTTGGATGGAAATCCACGTGATTCCATGTTTGATGGAACTAATATGCTTCCCATGTTTGGATGGAACTAATGTGCATCCACATGTTTGGGATGGAACTAATGCTTCCATGTTTGATGGAACTAATGTGCTTCCATGCCTAATGTTTGGGATGGAACTGACCTGATTCCAAGTTTTTATGGAAAACTTAAATCCATGTTTGGCTGAACTAATCCATGTTTGGGAACTGTGATTCCACTAATGTGTTTCATGTTTGATGGAATTAATCATGTTTGTTTGGATGAAACTATTTTGATTCCATGTTTGATGGAACTAATGTGATTCCATGTTTCCAATAACGCACGTGCTTGCATACGGATCGAACTAATGTGCTTCCATGTTTGATTGAACCTTCCATGTTTGGATGGAACTAACCTGATTCAAAGTTTTGCGGAAACTTCTAAATCCGTGTTTGGATGGAACTAATGTGATTCCATGTTTGGATGGAACTAATGTGTTTGGATGGAAATCTGTTCCATGCTTGTTGAACTAACCTGATTCAAGTTTTATGGAAACTTCTAAATCCACATGTTTGGGCGGAACTAATGTGATTCCATGTTTGGATGGAACTAATGTGATTCCATGTTTGGATGGAAGTAATGTGTTTCATGTTTGGATGGAACTAATCTAATTCCATGTTTGGATGGAACTAATGTGCTTCCATGTTTGGATGGAACTAATGTGATTCCATGTTTGGATGGAACTAATGTGCTTCCATGTTTGGATGGAACTAATGTGCTTCCATGTTTGGATGGAACTAATGTGCTTACATGTTTGTATGGAACTAATGTGGTTCCATGTTTGGATGGAACTAATGTGCTTCCATGTTTGGATGGAACTAATATGCTTCCATGTTTGGATGGAACTAATGTGCTTCCACGTTTGGATGGAACTAATGTGCTTCCATGTTTGGATGTAACTAATGTGCTTACATGTTTGGATGGAACTAATGTGCTCCCATGTTTGGATGGAACTAATGTGATTCCATGTTTGGATGGAACTAATGTGCTTCCATGTTTGGATGGAACTAATGTGCATCCATGTTTGGATGGAACTAATGTGTTTCCATGTTTGGATGGAACTGAATTCCTTTTATGGTTCCCAAGTTTTTGTTTGGATGGAACTAATGTGATTCCATGTTTGGATGGAATCCATGTTTGGATGGAACTAATCTAATTCCATGTTTGGATGGAACTAATGTGATTCCATGTTTGGATGGAACTAATATGCTTCCATGTTTGGATGGAACTAATGTGCTTACATGTTTGGATGGAACTAATGTGCTTCCATGTTTGGATGGAACTAATGTGCTTCCATGTTTGGATGGAACTAATGTGTTTCCATGTTTGGATGGAACTAACCTGATTCCAAGTTTTTATGGAAACTTCTAAATCCATGTTTGGCTGGAACTAATGTGATTCCATGTTTGGATGGAACTAATGTGATTCCATGTTTGGATGGAACTAATGTGTTTCCATGTTTGGATGGAATTAATCTAATTCCATGTTTGGATGGAACTAATGTGCTTCCATGTTTGGATGAAACTATTTTGATTCCATGTTTGGATGGAACTAATGTGATTCCATGTTTGGATGGAACTAATGTGCTTGCATGTTTGGATTGAACTAATGTGCTTCCATGTTTGGATTGAACTAATGTGCTTCCATGTTTGGATGGAACTAACCTGATTCCAAGTTTTTATGGAAACTTCTAAATCCGTGTTTGGATGGAACTAATGTGATTCCATGTTTGGATGGAACTAATGTGTTTCCATGTTTGGATGGAACTAATCTGTTCCATGCTTGGCTGGAACTAACCTGATTCCAAGTTTTTATGGAAACTTCTAAATCCATGTTTGGGCGGAACTAATGTGATTCCATGTTTGGATGGAACTAATGTGATTCCATGTTTGGATGGAAGTAATGTGTTTCCATGTTTGGATGGAACTAATCTAATTCCATGTTTGGATGGAACTAATGTGCTTCCATGTTTGGATGAAACTAATGTGATTCCATGTTTGGATGGAACTAATCTGATTCCATGTTTGGATGGAACTAATGTGCTTGCATTTTTGGATGGAACTAATGTGCTTCCATGTTTGGATGGAACTAACCTGATTCCAAGTTTTTATGGAAACTTCCAAATCCGTGTTTGGATGGAACTAATGTGATTCCATGTTTGGCTGGAACTAATGTGTTTCCATGTTTGGATGGAACTAATCTGTTCCATGTTTGGATGGAACCAACCTGATTCCAAGTTTTTATGGAAACTTCTAAATCCATGTTTGGATGGAACTGATGTGATTCCATGTTTGGACGGAACTAATGTGATTCCAAGTTTAGATGGAGCTAATCTGATTCCATCTAAACTTGCAATCAGATTAGTTCCATCCAAACATGGAACTAATGTGATGCCAGGTTTGAGTGGAACTAATCTGATTCCATATTTTTATGGAAACTTCTAAATCCATGTTTGGATGGAAATCATCTGATTCCCTGTTTTTGTAGAACTAATAAATTTTCACTTTCTTTTCATATTACCCTAAATAGTCTTTAATGTACAGTAGGGATGTTAGTGTAATTAAAAGGTAAAAATAACATCTGTCTAATGTGACACTATCAACTCATTATGGATAATTCTGTGAGCATTCATAGTTCTTCAATATTTAAGTACGGTTAAATATAACTAATCTGGTCATATGCTTGGTTGGAACTTAACTGATACAATCAGCCATAACTAATCTGACCATAAACTTGTCTAGAACTTAATTGATTCAATCAGCCATAGTTAACTAATTTGACCATATGCTTGGCTGGAACTTAATTGATACAATCAGCCATAACTAATCTGACAATAAGCTTGCCTGGAACTTAATTGATACAATCAGCCATAACTAATCTGACCATAAGCTTGGCTGGAACTTAACTGATACAATCAACCATAACTACTCTGACTATATGCTTGGCTGGAACTTAATTGATACAATCAGCCATAACTAATCTGACCATAAGCTTGGCTGGAACTTAATTGATACAATCAGCTATAACTAATCTGACCATATTCTTGGCTGGAACTTAATTGATACAATCAGCCGTAACTAATCTGATCGTATGTTTGTCTAGAACTTAATTTATACAGTCAGCCATAACTAATCTGACCATATTCTTGGCTGGAACTTAATTGATACAATCAGCCGTAACTAATCTGAACCTATGTTTGTCTAGAACTTAATTGAAACAGTCAGCCATAACTAATCTGACCATATTCTTGGCTGGAACTTAATTGATACAGTCAGCCATAACTAATCTGACCATATTCTTGGCTGGAACTTAATTGATACAATCAGCCGTAACTAATCTGATCATATGTTTGTCTAGAACTTAATTGATACAGTCAGCCATAACTAATCTGACTATATTCTTGGCTGGAACTTAATTGATCCAGTCAGCCATAACTAATCTGACCATATTCTTGGCTGGAACTTAATTGATACAATCAGCCGAAACTAATCTGATCGTATGTTTGTCTAGAACTTAATTTATACAGTCAGCCATAACTAGTCTGACCATATTCTTGGCTGGAACTTAATTGATCCAGTCAGCCATAACTAATCTGACCATATTCTTGGCTGGAACTTAATTGATACAATCAGCCATAACTAATCTGACCATATGCTTGGCTGGAACTTAATTGACTATCTTTTAATATTACCCTAAATAACCTTCGCAAAGTGGATAACAGAGTGATTAGAATATAAATATCACATCTGTTTAATGTGAATGCCATTAATTCAGTCTGTATCATTCTGTGAGTAGTCTTAGTTCCTAGATCTTCAAGTTCAGCAATGCAAAAATGTTGACGAAGATCAAGAACGAACCTGACACGCCACTCGCTCCCCCAAAAAAAAAAAAAAAAAAAAAAACTAGGATTGCTCCACCCCGCTCAGTGCATTCTTCAAAAACGCGTGAGAGTGACGTATTTGTCTGGGGCGCAAGACTGAGCCCTCAATTGTCATTTTTCATGGGACTTTGGGATTGCGTATTTTGTATGATCTAGTCGGCAATTGGTTTCACGCCTTTACTATGAAAGTGATTGGAGTTTGTTTGTGTGTGTGTCTGTGTGTGTGTGCGTCTGTGTCTGTATTTACACGTGATTTAATGAGTAGGAAAGCCAACGCAATGAGGCACACGAGACGCTGTAAAGAAAACAGAGCTAATATCAGAACTTTTACTAAAATTATTGACTTTAATCTTCACCTTGTAATGGCAAAGAGATATCACAAGTTAGTAATGTTCCTTCAATTTCCTTTTCACCGAGTACAAATGGCTTAAAAAATGTTTAATATTGTCTGATTGTCTGTGAGAGAGAGAGAGAGAGAGAGAGAGAGAGAGGGGGGTATAAATGGCCTAAAAAATTTTTAATGTGCGTGCGAGAGAGAATACAAATTGCTTGAAAAAATATTTGAATATTGTGAGAGAGAGAGAGAGAGAGAGAGAGAGAGAGTGAGTACAAATGTTTTAAATTTTCAGTGTGTGAGAGAGAGAGAGAGAGAGAGAGTACAAATGGCTTTAAAATTTTTCAGAGAGAGAGAGAGAGAGAGAGAGAGAGAGAGAGAGTACAAATGGCTTTAAAATTTTTCAGTGTGTGAGAGAGAGAGAGAAAGAAAGAGAGAGAATACAGATGGCTAGAAAAAATTTTTAATATTGTGTGTGCGAGAGAGGAGAGAGAGAGAGAGAGAGAGAGAGAGGGTAAATCCCCCTGAATAAAATATTCCTTTTAACCGCTCGGGAGAAGCCAAAGAGTCTCCGGAAAGACAGCAAAAGCAGCAACAGCGCCGAGAGTGCAGACAAAGTAAGAACAGCAAGGGGGCTAAGGTCCCACTAGCTAGGCGGTTAGGGTAGGGGTAGGAAAGGGTAGAGAGAGAGAGAGAGGGGGGAGGGGGAAGGAGGGAGGGAGTGGGGAGATGGGAGCATATTGGTTAGGGGCATGGAAGTCTGTGAAAGCTTTATTTACTCTCTTATCTTAAGCCGATTGAAGCATTACCTTTCCCACGCGTGTGTGTGCACGCACGAACGCACACACACACACACACACGCACGTCATCTTCTTCTTCTTCTTCTTCTTCTTCTTCTTCTTCTTCTTCTTCTCCTCCAACATGGTGTTTGCTTATATCTTTCTCACTTTCTTACTTCCCCCAACAGACCTCCAGGAGAGTGACTTCGGGACTTACAAATGCATCTCCAAGAACAGCATCGCCGAGACTGATGGATCCATCACCCTAAACAGTAAGTTGATAATGGCTTTGTGTTTGTGTATGTATATATATATATATATATATATATATATATATATATATATATATATATATATATATATATATATATATATTTATATATATATATATATATATATATAATATATATATATATATATATAAATATATATAAATATATACACGCCTGAGAATCAGAAAAACCTGACGACATGAAGATTCCGGTAAAACTCACTGAAACCACAAAAGCAATTGCCTTCAATGAAAATTGTCTTAGAGAAAAACTATGCCCTAAAAAGTATATATATATATATATATATATATATATATATATATATATATATATATATTTTATATTTATATATGTATATATAAACACGCACACATATGTGTATGTATATATATAAAATAGTGCTTTTGTACAATTATTCAGAAGATGAACCCTGTTCATGTTCATTGCTTGAAACAAATCCAAAGAAAGGGCCTTGCTTGAAAATTCAAGAAAAACATCCAAAGAATATGGTGCTCATTCGGAAGAAATAAATAAAGGACCTCAGGAACTGAGAGGTTCGACAGCGAGGCACATTTACTGCATATTGGTGCTGTTGTACAGCAAATCTGATTGCTCTGGGCAGGAAAATGGGATCAGGGATCGATTGTGGATGTGAAAGATCTCTGTAAAAAAAAAAAAAAAAACAGAAAACGTGTGAGAGATAAGGAGCCAGCCCTGAGGAACGCCTGTCTTTGTAAGCTCATGCGACACCGTAAAACATTTCTCCTTGTGTTTTTTGACTTACGTTTTTATCTGTTTATTTGTTGAAATGTTGATTTTTGCTTTTCTAATGAATGATCTCTTCTTTCTGTTTTTTCGTATTACCTTCTGAATAGGGATCATCTTCTGAATAATAATAATAATAATAATAATAATAATAATAATAATAATAATAATAATAATCTCAAGACAACCTGATCGAACCGACCTCACAGGCAAAGGTTGCTAGAAAACTTGTTCTCGTGACACCGTCCTCATAGCCGAGTTCACAGTGGGCGCATACTGGCTTCCTCAGATGGAGCATCCATACTTGACAAGAGTGAAGAGCAGAGCAAATGGAGAAATGTAAGGTACACGGACAATAGTAGAAGAAAGGCGAGACAGTGGAAATGACACATGCCTTAGGAAGTGTGCCACAGTCTCTTAAAGGATAGGAATAGGAATATAGAATCTAGGCCAGTGGCCAAGCGCTGGGACCTACGAGGTCATTCAGCGCTGAAAGGGAAATTGACAATAAAAAGGTCGGAAAGGTGTAACAGGAGGAAAACTTCGCAGTTGCACTGGAAAGTCAGATAGAAGAAAGATAATATGAATGGAGGAAGTACAGAAAAAGGAATGAAAGATGTTGCAGCTAGGGACCGAAGGGGCACTGCAAAGAGCCTTAAGTAATGCCTACAGTGCACCACCCTACGGGGCACAGACTCTTAAACTAGTGTGCGTTGACATGAACGATATTGACAGGAAGTCTGTCCGACAGTCTTACAATTAAAGGGAAGCAGCGAGACATCTTGGCACCTTAGCAGACTGTGGATGTTTTTCCAAGCTAAAGGGGAACGAAGGCTGGATAGTATAGAGTGGTTGGTTCTGCTTGCAAACTCAGCTTAACTCAACTTATTTTGTTTATGTCTACGCTAACTTACGTGTCTTGTCTCCCCTTGCCTTTGAGAACGAAAGATTAAGAGTACTTCATTTATTATCGTAATTAACTTCCAATTAAAGACACGTGTTAAATTATATTCCGTGTTAAAGTACATCTCAGTTCAATCTTGTAGCTGATATTGAATTTGTCATTAACAAGCTTCTTCTTTTTTTCAGAAACTTACCGCCCGACTTCTCCTCCACAAACTATGCTGCACAGTTCTGATGGTAAGCTTACAAAATAGGTGCTCTAATTAATGTATAGCTTACACACACACACATACACATACACACACACGCACACACACACACACAAACACACACACACACATATATATATATATATATATATATATATAGTATGTAAAATCATCACATATTCGCAAGGGATTTCAGTAAACATTCCATTAGTTCATCTCCGTTAGAACTCCCTCCTTTCATTAAGCTTTATAGCCAAACACGCATTGCGTGTGTGCATTTTCCCTTCTTCTCTCATTAACCTCCTCTCTGTCCCTCTCTCTCTCTCTCTCTTTCCATCATGCGACCCCTTTTCCTGCCCATTAACTGCAGCATCACTTAAAACCTCAGGCACCGACGTTAGATGTATCCATTAAGTAAAGAATGAGGGGCGCCATGAAACAGCGTCCTCATTACACCAACATTCGTCCGCCATACTGCCACCACTTTTCCACATACACAATCATAAACCACTCTGCACTCACTTATCCCGATTGCTGTCGTGTCCCGTTGTGGCCAGCGCTGCTTGCGTCAGGGCCGTGTGCTTTTTCGTTGGGAATTTTAGTAGCTGTATCTATTTATTTCATTTTATTTATTTAGCGTTTTAGTTACTTCATACGTTCACCCACTTTTACTGGCGCGCTTGGCCGGTAGGATTTAGGGGGAGGGGGAGGCTGGTTCACGTTCCTACCACCAAACGGGGCGATAACCTATATTTGGTGCTACTATAGTTGGCGGCCTACCAGCGTGTTTCTACACTGTTTCGCCGTGTTTAGTACTAGCCCCCAGGGGATCAAATGTCCCTAAGAGCACTTGATCACATTTGATCTCCGAGGGACTAGTACTAAATGCAGCGAAACACCTTTGATGATCCCCTAGGCAGACCGCCTACTATAGTAGCACCCTATTTTTTTTCTCTTTTGTGAGTGACTTTTACCACCGCCATCTAGTATCAGGGTTTCGAGTTTGCCCAGGGGAACTGTCAGTTATAACTACAATCATAATGTTATTTCACAGCTGTACCAACAGCTTAACTCCCATACATCACTCCCCCATCGTCATACTTATTTCATTCTCTGCTCTTTACTACGAGAATCACTCTACCGCGACCGCCATTTCACTTTCAACTACAGATCTCTAGACAAATTCCGTAGGGGGTCACTGCCGTCTTTGCTCATCACGCAGTGCGCTGTACGCATTACTTTCTTCTTTTTTTATTTTTTGCAGTGTTCCTTCCTTAGGCCCCTAGCTGCAACCCCTTTCACTCCTTTTACTGTGCCTCCGTTCATATTTTCTTTCTTCCATCTTACTGTTCTCAACCCTATCCGAGAATTGCTTCATAGTGCAACTGAG
>NC_089796.1:77938862-77946362 GCF_040412425.1 Macrobrachium rosenbergii
GCCTAGCCTAGTACCCATATACAGAGATGGTGCCTTTTTAGGTGTGACAGACTTGGGTATGATACCCCAGTGACAAGATGGGTTACTGTACACATGTACAGTAGGGTAAATCACCTTGATAACAGGTCAGGGCTACATAGTTGGAATCCGACAGTCTGTATTAGGCCTATGTAATTGCAGTGTCAGGCTACTACTATGATACTATAGTATTTTTCCGACTTGTAATCATGTGTTTTATATTATTAAAATAATTTTGTTGGTTTAAACACTTTTCCTCTTCTTCATTCAACAGTTGTGGGAAAGAGCCGATTTTTTTTTTTTTTTTTTGATTGTCAACCAACAAGTGTAAGAAAAACAGGAAATACGGAATTTACAATAATGAAAAAGATTCCTAAGTCATTATAACTAAAAAAAATAATAAAGAAAATGCTTAGGTCATTAAAGAAAATGCTTAGGTCATTATATTACTAAACCAAGGAATTCTGCATAGCATGAAAATGTAGCCTGAATAGTAAGAGGATGCATCGTGACCCAGTATCCCGAAGCTACCAGATAATTATTTGGTCATGGTATTTGCCATCGAAACCCTCCCCTCCCCCCATTTAACCTAACCTAGAGTACCATATGAATCAGAATAAAATTCAAAAATGCATCTTAATCTAAACTTCCCTAACCTAACCTTGCTTGGCTGGGGGCGAGATCACCCCCTTGGGCACACTTATCCTGATCTAGAGAGCCATGAATTAACCTAGTCTAGAGAGCCATAAATTAACCTAGTCTAGAGAGCCATAAATTAATCTAATATAGAGAGCAATAAGTTAACCTTATCTAGAGATCCATAAATTAACCTAATCTAGAGTGCCATAAGTTAACCTAATCTAGAGAGACAAATTAACCTAATCTACAGAGCCATAAATTAACCTAGTGTAGAGAGCCATAAATTAACCTAATCTAGAGAGCCATAAATTAACCAAGTCTAGAGAGCCATAAATTAATCTAATCTAGAGAGCAATAAGTTAACCTAATCTAGGGAGCCATAAATTAACCTAATCTAGAGTGCCATAAGTTAACCTAATCTAGAGAGTCCATAAATTAACCTAATCTAGAGAACCATAAATTAATCTAATCTAGAGAGCCATAAATTAACCTAATCTAGAGAGCCATAAGTTGACCTAATCTAGAGAGCCACAAATTAACCTAGTCTAAAGAGCCATAAATTAACCGTATCTAAAGAGCCATAAGTTAACCTAATGTAGAGAGCCATAAATTAACCTAGTCTAGAGAGCCATGAAAACCGTGTTCCCAAAAAATTGCTACACAATAATTACCCAACACTAACAGGTATTTATTATGTTAACATAATTCAACATGTGTGTTATCAATATTACATCAAATAAAAAAGCTTTAACAAGCGTGTGTGAATAATGCATGCATTACAAGCACTTGTTACCTCCCAGCGTTCAAGAACTTGGAATGCTAATGTATTTTTTATCAAAAAATAAACTATTTATGGAATTATCACCAAAATGCCATCATTCAGTCACTATTTATAAAATTTTATGGTGTTTTTTCGAAACTTTAGTACAATGGTATTACTGGCTATGGTCCACAGATTAGCCTGTGTCATATGTGACAGGCTAATAAGTGACACCCTTATGATACATAGTTAGAAAACATAAGTCTAAACTTTTGTGTTTTATATCAAAAGTTATATACATACTGTTACTTCTAGGAAAAACATGTGGGATTTGTGGCAAGAGCAGTAGTGAAATAATATATGCCAATATACAAGTGGTAAAAGTATATTTCATTTATGTTATCACAAGAGAGAAGAAGAGCATGTAAAACCAATTGGTAACTTAACCTAACTTACCCCAACCTAGCCTAAGCTTGCATATGACATAGCATGCTACCTGGAAGTGTAAGGACCACCACTCCTGTACCTTTTTTCACAATTCAATTTCATTTACCACAAAACGTTCTACATGATTGGTTCTTCTCCCCAGAACCCCCTCATGACCTTCCAAAACAGAACTTGTTAAATGATGATGTACTCAGAAGTGAAACTTACTAGGTATTCAGCATCATATCAGACTAGGAGCCACAGTCTGGTGTTTCCTTTACCCTTAGCCTACATAACCAATCCACATAAGCCTTGAACAATCTGATGAGGGAAATTAGCATTTCTGAACCCACCTGCAACCCTCATTAAAGTTCTACTAGCCCCACGTAGTTCATGAGTTGACAAACTACGTTTGTTATTGTTTATTCACTGATGCTATAATGAGAAATTAATTTGTCATTCAGGCTGCTGTCACATAATAGGCTGGGATGTAGTTCATAGGTGACAAAGTAGGCTATGCACCCCAATGTCAAGCTAGGGTGTGTCTAGCATATGTTAAATAGGGTGAAGGTTGCATTTGACCTTGTAAGATACATAGTCCATATGATAGGCAAGGATTTAGTTTACAGATGACAAAGTGTGCAGTTGTTCATGTGATTTCCTATGCAAAGCAGACTTGTGAAAAACTGGATGGTAGTTGGTGACACCCATGATAGAATAAGCTGTGCACACGAGGCAGGAGAGGGTTTGGTTCTTATGTCAGGCTGGGCAACAAAGCTTAACAGTAGACTGATACTGTATGCTCCCTTAACTTAGTAAATATAACTGCCCCTCACCCTAACCCAAATGGATAAGCTACAGCTTTCTTCATAATTAAGGCACTGTAATCACTTACAAAAGCTTAGGCATGAGTGCATGCAAGTGACAGCTTACATTGCATATTAAACAAAAAGATAAGCCAAAGAGTCCCAGCACTAGGTTACTCTTCAGATGATACTTATTTGGCTGTCCCAATTCAGTTAGGTTAGTTTAAGGATTGGGTGATAAAACTTGTGACCTGTATCAAGGACTTGGCTCATAATCAGCTAGGAGATCGAGAGATAAATTTGTTTCATTAGACCCTGCATAATTTTATTGCTTTGAATGATCTTGCTCATATATTTTTTTTTTTTTTTTTTTTTTTGTAGAAAAAGTCATTCATATTTGTTTTTGCTACCCAGACACGGTTTCCATTTAGTTTCTCAAATATATTTGCCAGGTGTTCTTAAATTATTTTGGACGTGTGGTTATATAAACAAACGGCCAGTGATCACTCAAAATTCACGGGGACCAATCACAGAAGGATAATTCCTATTATCGCCAAAAAGCCTAATCAACCTTAAAAGTGGTGGAGTGTGCATTAGTGCATATTATTATTTGTTGTGTTTTACTTTCATGCAGAGACAAGTTAGATTTATCTTTCAAAGTATTATATGAAACAAGTCGGGAGGCAAAGAAATTGAGATACCTTGAAATATGTACGTGTTAAGGTAGGGTTATTTTGTTTATCATTATTGCAACTCCAATTCCTTGGTGAAATAGGATGTTAAAGTGATCATTTGAAATTACGATAATTATTGTTTTAAACTTATTTCAGGCAATAAGTATCTTTATCGTCGAAGCTTTATTGTTATGACGAAAACAATTGAAAATCTGAAGTTTATACGACAGCATCTTAATTACAGAATTATGTAGTCGACCTGTTGTTGGTAAATTACTGTGCATATATTTTCAATACTGTGTACTGTAAGCTGCTTAAAAACTAAAAGGTTGAGACTTAAATGAGAACGAGACGAGCGAAGTTTGTTTTCTTTGTATATTAATTGTAGTAAGAGAACCTAAAGGCAAAATGTATATCAGAAGGGTAAAATTATTAATAGACATGGCGATGCGTCAGCACATTTTTTTTCTTTCATTTTGCAAGTTCAGAAGGGAAGGGCAATCAGATAACCGTGTTTAATTCATTTCAAAAGGAAGAAAGAAATGATGGGAGGTTGAAATGTGACCAACTACGTAAGAGATGGCAGATTCGCTCGTTGCTTTTGAAATGGATATATACTAGCAGGTATCGGAGTGGTGGGTTATGAGAATATGGGTCTATGGTTAGTGTAGAATCCAATCCAAGCCACGTTTACTTTGCGAAATCCAATTAATACATGTTTTTTCTAATTCACTTGGGATTACAGTAGAATTACGATACACTGTGTAATTAATATAAGCTTAAAGTATTAGCATAAAGTATTTAGCTTGTATTGGAAGTATAATTCGAGTATAACCATTTTGGTTCTAGGCCATTACTTTCTTCAGTAGCGCACTTGTTTTCACCCTAGAACTTTAGGATGTTGGTCTGCTTGCTTCTCTGCAGCGGTGGAAATTTAGTATTTCGGCGATCGAGCAGATTTGAAAAACATCATGAAAATGTGTATCTAAATTCCCCTCTAAACTGTGAGGTCATAATGCTTGCAGACTTGAAATCTTGTCTTGGGATTCTATTTTATTTTATTTTATTTTTTTGTAGATGCAAAGGAATAAATTCGTTAATTTCTCTCTCTCTCTCTCTCTCTCTCTCTCTCTCTCTCTCTCTCTCTCTCTCTCATAGGCTATATAGTAATTTATATATATGTGAGAGAGACGCATGACTTTTTTTCACAAATATTAGTCTACAAATATTCGTTGAATATCGAATTCGCCACTTGTTGGGAATAACTTGACTCAGATTAAATTGTCCATTAATAAGTGCTTGGTCCCCGGCCAAAGATTTGAACCTGGCCCGTTATCCGTTATAACTCTGTTGTGGTGTAGGTTATTCCAAAGGAACTGTGAATTCGACACGAAGCGATATTTGTGAATATATGTAACTTGTATTTAATTACCATACGCCTCTTTTGCGGTATTTATTTTGATATCTAATTTTTCGTGTTTTTTTTTATACAATCGAAGCTGCGTATATTTGCTGCACTGACATCACGCCGACGAGAACTAAGATAATTTAATTTCGGTCGCAAATTTAGGATAATTTGGAACGCCATACCATGGGAATAAATCTGTTATTAGCTACTTGGTCCAAAAGTTTAGCGGAAAGATGCTAAAAGATGCCTTGTGACACCGCTCTAAGTTAGTCTTTAAAGGTGAACTTTCTAGCCCCAACCTCCCCACCCCCCACCCCAATCCTTCTTTCTTGACCCAGCAGACACGATGGTACCCCCCTAAAGCTTGGCGGGCTGGTGGGTTGTTGGGTGGCATGCTGAGAACGATTCACGAACCTAGCAAACACAAGTTGACCAATGCATCGCTAAGATACTGTACCCAGCTTGGCTGGTTGCACGTTCCAAATATGGGTAGTGGGGTTACCACATCCATACGTTTTATACTATATACATAAATATATATATATATATATATATAATATTGTATGTTTATATATATGTATGTATGTGTATACACATAGAGTATATATATATATGTATATATATATATGTATGTTTGTGTATAAGCACATACATAGGCTACATACACTCACATGCACAACTTTTTCCTTTGTCAACCGTGCCTTAAGAGATTGATACTCGTACTCTTTCTGTTGTGTGCTAGGATTTTGGGGTGAGGTTACCAGCCACACACACACACACACACACACACACAACACAAAAACGCACACACAAATACACACACACACATAAGGATATAAAGGAAAACTGAAACTAGGAAGATAAATCATTGAATAGAAAGTTGACACAATGGAGGTCGTTAATTCATGTGGGAATTTGAGGACAGATATGGGCATTTCAGTATGAGTATTTGAGTGTTAGATTCGAGTATTTTAGTGTATATGCAACAGATAATGGTAAGATGAGATGAGTCACAGAACGCAATGCAAGAAAGGATGGCTCTTTCCAAGCTATTGGGAAGAGTTACATTGTCTATGGAAGGCGGGAATCCGTGTGAAGGGATTGTTGAGCCAGCTCATCCCCAATCGGAGTGAAGTGTGGACACTGAATACGGATGAAGGAAAGAAATTTAAAGCTTTCTAGACGAAGCGTGTGCAGAGTGATTATGGTGTAATAACGATTGAAGACTGAAAATGGTGAGACTTGTACAAGTGATAAATAGGTTAAGGTTGGTGAAAGGATGGGTGAGAGTACTTTGAAGTGGTATGTACATGTCGGGAGAATGGATGACGATAAAAAGAGGAACGTGGAGACAAATAATTATAAAGGCTTGGACAGATGTCATGAAAGAGATATGGAAAGAAGGACCTTATTACCCAGAAAACGTGAGAAAGCTTGCAAAATAAAGGTGACCGGCTAAGTGTGTATTGGGGGGGTTTGATCCTCTACCGGTGAACCTTCTGTGAATGTCTACGAATCGACT
Organism: Macrobrachium rosenbergii; assembly: GCF_040412425.1. Lineage (NCBI taxonomy): Eukaryota > Metazoa > Arthropoda > Malacostraca > Decapoda > Palaemonidae > Macrobrachium > Macrobrachium rosenbergii. Next base: position 77,945,116 of record NC_089796.1, read on the forward strand.
AATGTTGTGGAAATCTTCTGCATAGGTGGTTCATCCACACACACAAACACACAAACATACTGTGTATATGTATATATGTATATATATATATATATATATATATATATATATATATATATATATATATATATATATATATATAATATATAGAAATATCGTGTACGTATATGGTCTGCAGCATATAGGCTAACAGCGTTGTCAACAAACGAAGTATTGAAAAATTGCGTAGCGAATTGCATGACGTGAGAAATTACATATCAGAAAACAAGCCCTTTTCCAAAAAACTGTATTCCCTTACTTTACTTTTTACTTTCCATTTCATTTTATTTATTTATTTTTTTTATTTTTTTTGGAATTTTCCATTTTCATTTTTTTCTCGCGGCAGACTTTTTAATAGCAAAGTTATTCGTGTATTATTTTATTAAATAGCATTTATAAATGCGTTTCTGTCACATTTTGCAACATATTCCACTGATTAAATAAGTAACTGCTTAAAAATCAAGAGGTCGATTGAACGGCAAGTTGATATTAATTTTTCTTCCGTATGCTAGGTCCGATGAAACGAGAAAGATTAGCCCTTTGGTTTTGGGGGGAAGGGGGGGAGTATGAGTTATTATGGCTGGGGGTGGTAAACAATGTAGAAAGCTGATGAAAATCGAAGGAGGTCCACCTCTTTAAGGTTAAGGGAGAGTGTTGCGTGAGTCTAGAGCAATGAGTATATACAGTAACTCCCAAGCAGTGAAGTATCTACCTGGTAGTTATTTGACTGAAGTTTGTTGCGGTGGGGGATAAAGAAGGACTTTGGGCTAGGAACCTCATCCCAAAATGTTGATTATATTTGAAAATTGGAAGGATAGCATCATCTGTCACTATCCTCTAATATGTTTATATATATATATATATATATATATATATATATATATATATATGTTATATATATATATATATATATATATATAATATATATATATATATATATATATATATATATATATATATATATATATATATGGTAAGATTTGTCACAAATTTTACATGTAGTACCTTTTCCCTTTTCCAACATTAAGCCGTTTCCCTTTTATAAAGATGGCTTCCAAGAAAAGAAAAGGTACCGGTAATGATTACAGCCACATTGAGACAAACTGCAGTTTCATATATGTATACAAAAGGCTCACCAGCAACGAATGGAACATCCCTACACCCCAATTATCCCTTATCTTCCCCACGCTATCTCACTTGCTGGATGT
>NC_089796.1:77948862-77963862 GCF_040412425.1 Macrobrachium rosenbergii
CCAGAATCAAACAGTGGAAAGCCAGCTTAACATTCTGTTTGTTTATTGGCCAGTTTTTTTTTTTTTTACTTTGTTTCCCACCATCAGGGTAGTAAAACAATAAAAAAGTACAAAAATTAAAACTGTGCTCAGCTAAAACCAAAAGCCTTCTCAAAGTGAGAATGGATTCTCATCTTGGAGTAAGACATTTTAATAAACGAGATGCATCATTTGCATATGGAAATGTTAATGCTGTTGTTGCCCAAAGACCCAGTGACTACTCCCTCCATTCTGGAATCATTAACTGTTTTGTGTGCATCCTAAGTCAATGTCTTACCTCTGAAAAATGAGCGAGTCACTCCAGTGTTTCGCTCCAGCATAGTTAATTACTTTACTTTCTTTTAAATTCTGGTTTTTATTTTCCAATATTTTAATGAGTTTTTATTTTTGTACATTTCGTTTTAATGATTCTAACTTATTAAAGTGTTTAAACTGAGTCTATCCTTAATCTTTAAACTTTGCACTGATATTGAGCAAGGGCTCAGAAAGTCAAGGGCATTACCCCGTCCCTAACTTTCAGGAGAAACTTTTTCCTTTTTCTACTTAAGGAAAGCTGCCAGCAAGTCTCTGGATACGCTTTTGTGGCTTGTGGTGGCTGCTCAACGTGTTGTGTAGCTGTCTAGCTTCATTTGGACATTATAGCATCCCACCTAAGTTCTAAGATATTAAATGGTTGGTTGATTAAAACCTGGCTTGCACGCTTCCCGTCTTCCTGTTGTCTTGCTCTCAGCAGTCACATGCCGTATGGTGAGACCAGATGCAGGTGAATTATTCAACAGAGCTTTCTGTATCTGACTCTGATTAGTCGGTAGATGACTCTTTCCATTCCCTTTTTAACAAGGGGGAGGTTGTGGGTTGGCTGAACATACTGTCTGGGTTCTCTTTTGTGATATTAAGCTATTTTCCGAGCTGGCCTTCCCTCTTGGGGAAAATTAAGTCCTCATTTTTTTCTTGGAGTGAGTAACAACAAGCCACACTCTGACTGGAGCCTTGTCTCTCCGGGTCACACATGTCATGATAGACAGTAGGCCAGAGGAATCACCGCCTTTCCCCTTTCTTTGCTCAGATGGTTGATATTCCTGGCTGGGAAATCGACATCAGTCATCTTCATCATCACCTCTTCGCAGGGGTGTTAGCTGTCAGTGCACTTCATGAGGTGCACTGCAGGCTTTACTTACGGTTCTTTGCAGCGTCCCTTCGGCCCCTAATTGCAACCACTTTCATTCCTTTTACTGTACCTCCGTTCGCATTCTCTTCCTTTCATCTTACTTTCCACCCTCTCCTAACAATTGATTCATAGTGCAACTGCTTTGAGGTTTTCCTCCTGTTACATCGTTCAAACCTTCTTGCTGTTAATTTCCGTTTCAGCGCCGAATGACCACATAGGTCCCAGCGCTTTGCCTTTGGCCTAAATTCTATATTCTATTCTGCTCTCTATCCAGTCATCGTCTTGAGACAGTCCCTGTGTAAGGGGTAAGTCTCCATATATTAGACGAGAGTTTGTATCCTTGTAGGAACAAATGGCACATTCCTAAGATAATTTACATTTTTATGATATAGAAATCCGATGTCTTATATCGCAATCCCAAGAAAAACAGAGTTTAATGTTGCGAGAGTAAAAGGGGTCAGTGTACACACGCGAATTCGTTTAGAAAATGCTGTTGAGGACATAATTGGTAGGGTTGAAAGTTAGACTGTGTGACTGAGTGGCTGATCAGTTTTTCTAAGCTGTGTCTTGATAAGGAAAAAGTCCAGAAGGAAGGGGTAAGGAGTTAGGCTACCATTCTTTTATATAAAGATAAAGATGAAAGAGGCAACGGGTAGCATTATAAGGTTTTTGCTTCACATATGGAAGGCGTGTGATAGGAGTGATAGGATTTGGATTGAGAAAGTAGGACAGATAGCAAACAGATTGATAGGTGAAGAAAAGTGTGGGTTTAGACTAGGAAGAGGTGTTTGGGGATAGGTGAAGAAAAGTGTGGGTTTAGACAGGGTAGTGTGTGGGCCAAGTGGCTGTGAAGCATTAATGTTATAGAATTCTGAAAGTACAGATAAAAAGGAAAACCTTGCCTGCAAGGACCTACAAAAGTGTAAAAGTCGGCATGAAACAAGGGTGTGTTATGTCCCCGTGGCCATTTAATATCTTTATGGATAGCTTGAGAGAAATTATCTGAGAAAGGAAGTGAGAAATATAGTAAAAATCTTTGGTAGAGAAAAAGTCAAGGATGCAGTGTGCAGTTGTTGATGTTTACAGAAGATTCAGTACTAATCCAAAGTGGAAGTACAGTATATGGAGTATATGATGAACCAACGCTCCTTCGTGGAAGCGAAGTGTGCGTTCTGAATGCAAATGAAAAATAAAAGGTTGGAGCATAAGAAAAATTGAAAGGATGAGAATTGTGAAGGTGTGTTTAAGTGGTAAAAAGTATAATAATCTGTGAAAGGCAAGATACCGACTGCTATGGGAGAAAGAGCTCGTGTCAGCTTCCTCTCAAACAACAGGGAAAGGTTGGACCACTGATTTGAGATGGTTTTGACTTGTGGAAAAAACGTTGGACGATATGTTGGTAGGCGAAAGAGGGAGAGTAAGATGTAGAAAGTGCTTGAAAGGTGAAAGGAATTAAGCAGTGGCAAGTAAGGTCCCTTTTCAGAAATTTTGAGTCTTGAAAATTAGAGGTTGTGTATCAGGTGGATAATAATATGGAAGTTTTCTGTGCAGGGGTCTCATCCACAATTCAGCAGTTAGAGTATGAGTGCTGTAGTGCTTGGTGTTGTTTTTCTGAAGAGCAACTGATTGTTAAAGGAAAGAATAAGGTAAAGCAAGACGAAATCTTGCATTCATTTGATAATATTAAAAGAAGTGCTCATGCAGTCATGTGAACACTCGGATATAACTGATATATTTAGGCTATATTTAAATCCGGAAAGTGGCGGCATTCTAAAACCCAGAAAGTCGGTTATTAAGGAATACAAAAATGAAAATTGTTTGTGACAAAAATACAAACGTAAATTCTCGAAAGCCACAATGTTTCCATTCATAATTCAAACTCCAGGAAGAACTTTTCCTTGAGCAATTTCATACAAAAGTTTCTGGCTTGTGTGTGCAATGCTATATTTAACAAGAATTAGTCCCACGTGTAATATTGTCCCTGGTAAGGTACACCGGTATCCAGGACTTGGCTAATAGTGCTAAACCACACACTCTTGTTGGGTGGTGGTTGGGGAGGGGGAGGGGTGGACGCCGTTTGGAGTGTGTGTGTTGGGGGGGAGATGAGGGAGGAAGGGGGATGGGAATGCGTCCGGGAGCCTAATTTCTTTCTTTCTCTGCTTGCAAATGGGCCGCTGTTGTAATACCTTCTTTGGTGCTGTATCGATAAAAAGGCGATATTAAATACTAGATATTGTCGCCTTTTATATATACATATATATGCACACATTCTATTTATATATATATATATATATATATATATATATATATATATAAATATAAATACCTTTTTATCAGTAGTGACGATGATTTGCAGGAGGTGCTACATCTCACCTGTTACATTTTGGACAATACTGTTGGCCTCATTCCTTCTTTACCCAGGCTGCGGGCCACCACACTTGACCAGCTGCTAGGTACGTGATTCACTACCAGAGTCAACTGAGGCACGTTGGGGTTTTATAACAGAATGGACCTTAGTGTTCAGAATCGCTGGTCGGGCGAATATCACAATATCACTGTGGTTTCTTCGTTTTATCCTGTTCAGCAAGTTGGCTTCTTTCATCTTATCCCGTCTGCATTGAGTTGGTTTCTTCATTTTATCCTTGTCTGTGTTGAGTTGGTTTCTTCATTTTATCCCGTCTGTGTTGGTTTTTCATCTTATCTTGTTGGAGTTGGTTTCTTCATTTTATCCTGTCTGTGTCACCTGTCTGGTTTCTTCATTTTATCCTGTCTGCATTGAGTTGGTTTCTTCATCTTATCCTGTCTGCATTGAGTTGGTTTCTTCATTTTATCCTGTCTGCATTGAGTTGGTTTCTTCATCTTATCCTGTCTGCATTGAGTTGGTTTCTCATTTTATCATGTCTGTGTTGAGTTGGTTTCTTCATCCTGTCTGCATTGAGTTGGTTTCTTTCTTATCTTATCCCCTGTCTGCATTGAGTTGGTTTCTTCATTTTATCCTGTCTGTGTTGAGTTGGTTTCTTCATCTTATCCTGTCTGCATTGAGTTGGTTTCTTCATTTTATCCTGTCTGTGTTGAGTTGGTTTCTTCATCTTATCCTGTCTGTGTTGAGTTGGTTTCTTCATTTTATCCTGTCTGTATTGAGTTGGTTTCTTCATCTTATCCTGTCTGCATTGAGTTGGTTTCTTCATTTTATCCTGTCTGCATTGAGTTGGTTTCTTCATCTTATCCTGTCTGCATTGAGTTGGTTTCTTCATCTTATCCTGTCTGCATTGAGATGGTTTCTTCATTTTATCCTGTCTGTGTTGAGTTGGTTTCTTCATCTTATCCTGTCTGCATTGAGTTGGTTTCTTCATTTTATCCTGTCTGCATTGAGTTTCAAAATCCTGTCTGAGAGTTGTTTTCTTCATTTATCCTGTCTGCATCCTTTCATTTATCCTGTCTGCATTGAGTTGGTTTCTTCATTTTATCCTGTCTGTGTTGAGTTGGTTTCTTCATTTTATCCTGTCTGCATTGAGTTGGTTTCTTCATTTTATCCTGTCTGTGTTGAGTTGGTTTCTTCATTTTATCCTGTCTGCATTGAGTTGGTTTCTTCATTTTATTTGTCTGTGTTGCGTTGGTTTCTTCATCTTGTCTGTACTGAGTTGGTTTTTCCATTTTATCCCGTCTGGCGTTGAGTTGGTTTCTTCATTTTATCCCTGTCTGCATTGAGTTGGTTTCATCTTATCCCTGTCTGCATTGAGTTGGTTTCTTTTTATTTTATCCATTTTATCCTGTCTGTGTTGAGTTGGTTTCTTCATCTTATCCTGTCTGCATTGAGATGGTTTCTTCATTTTATCCTGTCTGTGTTGAGTTGGTTTCTTCATCTTATCCTGTCTGCATTGAGTTGGTTTCTTCATTTTATTGAGAGATGGTTTTCCTTTCTGTGTTGAGTTGGTTTCATTTTATCCTGTCTGTGTTGAGTTGGTTTCTTCATCTTATCTTGTCTGCATTGAGTTGGTTTCTTTCATTTTATCCTGTCTGTGTCTAGTTTCATTTTATCCCTCTGCATTGAGTTGGTTTCTTCATTTTATCCTGTCTGTTTTGAGATGTTGTCTGCATTGAGTTGGTTTCCATCTTTTATCCTGTCTGCATTGAGTTGGTTTCTTTTTATCTGTCTGTGTTGTGTTATTTTCATTTTATCCTGGTCGGGTGTTGGAGTTGGTTTTTCATTTTATCCTGTCTGTGAGTTGGCCCTGCATTGAGTTGGTTTCTCATTTTATCCTGTCTGTGTTGAGTTGGTTTTTCCATTTTATCCCCTGTCTGCATTGAGTTGGTTTCTTCTTTTATCCTATTTATCCCTGCCTGCATTGAGTTGGTTTCCTTTTCATTTTATCCTTCTAAAGTTGGTGTGTTGAGTTGGTTTCTTCATCTTATCCTGTCTGCATTGAGTTGGTTTCTTCATTTTATCCTGTCTGTGTTGAGTTGGTTTCTTTCATTTTATCCTGTCTGTGTTGAGATGGTTGGTTTTCCATTTTTATCCTGTCTGTGTTGAGTTGGTTTCTTCATCTTATCCTGTCTGCATTGAGTTGGTTTCTTCATTTTATCATGTCTGTGTTGAGTTGGTTTCTTCATTTTATCCTGTCTGCATTGAGTTGGTTTCTTCATTTTATCCTGTCTGCATTGAGTTGGTTTTTCATTTTATCCTGCCTGTGTTGAGTTTTTATCCTGTCTGCATTGGAGTTGGTTTCTTCATTTTATCCTGCTGTCTGGAGTTGGTTTCTTTCATCTTATCTGTTTGAGTTGGTTTTCTTTTATCCTTATAATCCTGTCTGCATGAGTTGGCTTCTTCATTTTATCTGTTGGTTTTGGTTTCTCTATTTATCCTGTCTAAAATATTTATTTCTTCATTTATCCCACCCTGTGAGTTGGTTTCTTCATCTTATCTTGTCTGCATTGAGTTGGTTTCTTCATTTTATCCTGTCTGTGTTGAGTTGCTTTCTTCATCTTATCCTGTGTTGAGTTGGTTTCTTCATTTCTTATCCTTATCCATCTTCTGTCTGCTGAGTTGGTTTCTTCATTTTATCCTGTCTGCATTGAGTTGGTTTCTTCATTTTATCCTGTCTGTGTTGAGTTGGTTTCTTCATTTTATCCTGTCTTTTTCCTCCATCTTACTTTCCACCCTTTCCTAACAACTGACCCATAGTGCAACTTTGAGGTTTTCCTCCTGTTACTCCTTTCAAGCTTCTAATGTCAATTTCCGTTTCAGCGCTGAATGACCTCATAGGTCCCAGTGCTCGGCCCTTGTCCTAAATTTCCATATTCAGTCAATTTAATTCAGTTCAACACCCTCTAGCCCTTAGTGATAAATGACTCAAGAGGTATCCTGACTTGGGCGGATCGATTTTGACGTGAAAACATTTTATTTTATTTCTGTAATTTAATTTTTCAAATGAGTTAACCTGGATACATTTTCAAGACTTAAATGGCACATGAAGTTTATCGAAAGTGAATAATGAAGATTTAATATTATATTTTATATAATATATATATACATATATATATATATATATATTTATATATATATATATATATATATATATATATATATATACAGTTAATATATATATATATATACAGGTACATTATTTATATATATACGCCAGGAAGACTATTTATCACAGGAAATGCCTTCTCGGCAAAGGTTTTGATGTTCTTTTTTTTTTGTATATCCTTTGAAGTTTCATTCGTCATTGCCTTGGTTTTATGAAGGTTTGCTATTTATACGTTAGTGTGTGAATTCATGATTTTATTATTTTTTTATTTGCTCTTTCTTAAATTGACTCGTTGTTGCCTCCTTCGCTTCTGTCTCAAGGAGAGTCCGATTTGATTTCAATTTGTCACTTTATCTGAACATGGTGAAAATCTCTTGTCTTTTCTTCAAAAAGCAATTTGTTCAACAGATAAACTCACCGTTTGATGGACATTTCACATATTGAAGCGAGATGAAAAACTCTCTCTCTCTCTAAGGCTCATTCTCAGCTCTCTCCATTCTCTGTCTCTCTCTCTTCTCTCTAAAGTCTGTGGTAAGTTCTCTCTCTCTCTCTCTCTCAATTGTGGTAAGGTTCTCATTCTTTTTCTCTCAATTCGTGATAAGGTTCATCATCTCTCTCTCTCTCTCTCTCTCTCTCTCTCTCTCTCGTCGGTGTCGGTTATGTAGCATACAGGATATAGGCTAGATGATTGCTTCTAGTGGTTTCAGTTGTATGACGTATATCATAATATTATCTGTAATAGTTTTTAAGCAAATGGGAGTTAGGGGCTGCATTTGTCATCCTGTCAGAAATGATTCAATATTGTGAAGAGATCATGAGACATGATTGCATCATCGAAGTCATCAGCAGCTGACTCCCACCTTCAATTGTCAGACAAAAACTTGAGTTCTAGCAAATTCCTCATCCATGATCTTGGTATTAACCTTTGACACATTCAGTCAATCAGTCCAGTGTTGATGCTGTATTAGGTTTTTCACAGTTCCGGTTATCCTTTCCACTTTGCAGTTTTGTGAGCTTCAAAACCACACGTTCTTTGGCAAATTTTGTTTCAGCCGTGAACAAATTATCTAACTGTATAGCTGGAGCTTGAGAATTTCAGACTTGGTGCAAATGTTTTCTATTTCCGTGGAGGAGGCAGACGTGAGTGCCATTTCATAATTTAGTATATTATTTCGTCCTTCTTGTTTCTATTTGATTTACTCATTTCTGTTTCATAGTTTATTATTTACTTGTGCATTTCGTAATCCGTGCTGGGGTGTTTTTCCTATTGGGTCCCTTGGGATTGTAGCATTCTGTTAATCCAATGTAGGATTTCAGCTTGGCACATAATTGCAACTGTGGTCATCGCGTTCAAAGGTATACGAGCTTGCTATATGGAGAGGGCTTACGCCATCATTGCCGGAAGATCAGAATCCTAAAAACTTCGTGAACGAGGTGGCGTTGTCATTTGTGGAAAGTTCCCTGTATGGGTAGCCTGTCAGTGCACTTTAATGGGTGCACTGTATGTTTTTAGCGGCTCTTGCAGCGTCCCTTCTGCCCTAGCTGCAATCTCTTCATTCCTTTGGCTGTACCTCCACTCATTATTTTGCTTCCATACGCTTCCACTTCTCCTAACAATTATTTCAAAGTGTAACTGCTTTGAGGTTTTCTCCTGTTTCACCTTCCAAACCTACCTACTCTCAATTTCCATTCCAGCGCTGAATGCCCTCATAGGTCCCAGTGCTTGGCCGATGGCCTAAACACTATATTCTATTCCATTCTTGTGGAAAGCAATTCAGATATCTCCATGATTAATATCATATCCAGCAGCGTGTTGTAACCCTGACTGATTCTGACAGTCACAGGAAACGTTCTGTGCACAAACCCTTCTATTAAAAATGCGATTTTTGACAGCGAACCTCATAATAATATTTAGGATATACAGCTTATTATTTGCTACAGAGAAAGAATAATCTTCATTCTCGTGTCATTTTATATTTATATTTATTTGGGATCATGAACGAGGACATGTGTTGTGCTATATGCTAAAAAACTGAATTTCTGGAACATTGGCACGAAGTTATATATAATATTATATATATATATATATATATATATATATATATATATATATATATATATATATATAGATAGATATATATATTAATATATATATATATATATATATATATATATATATATATATATATATACATATATATACATATATGTTGTGTATGACTTAAATATAAAGGACGGAAGTATCTTTTATCATTTTTACCTGCCTGCATTTTCTCTCGTATGTGAGGTAGCTGACAATATACAGGTGTCTTTTTAGCATCTTGAAAATGGCTGTGTGGCCTGCATAACTCGGTTGTCAATTTTAGACAGTGACAAATGTTATCCTGGGAGTCCCGGTACCACCCCCTTATTAGCCACGGCTTCAGTACTGTGTAAACTATTTCCATAAGTTACTTGAATGTCAACGGTCTGTCAATGCACTGATTCGATCTGAAGTTCAGAAAATGACATTTGAGAGTTTGATAATTCGAGGTGTTCATTGCCTGACTACAAATATCAGATTCTCTCTCTCTCTCTCTCTCTCTCTCTCTCTCTCTCTCTCTCTCTCTCTCTCACACTGATGTGCATATTGCAGTGTATTTTCGAATTGTAGTTTATGAGAATTTATAGTTGAGGATTAACTGTATTTTTTCAAAGTTGTATTTGAGGGTAATTATTATGTTTATATAAGCAGCTGTTGTTGAAGATGAGTTTCTCGTTCGTGTTCGTCTGGAGTTCTTCTAACTCGTTACTTCTTTAGACACGAAAAAGAAAAACAACAGGAAATGGGAAATCTCAAGCTGAATCGCATTGCTATTCCCAGATGCCATTTTGATTCGAATTCTGCTGTTGATTTCAAGAAATCTTTTCACCAGAGTACCTCTAAATGTGGACCTTTCAAAGATGCTGCGTCATTTGCTTTTCTTTGCCTCTTGCAAATTTACATGAACAGCGAAAAATTGACCTGAAACAGGAATCGAGTCGAGTTACCGAGAGAATGGGACAATGGCTTCATTTGGGAAAATATTCCCTTAGTTAAGTCGAAACTCGGAGGATAAGCCTTTTCATTTTCGGTCAGACTTCCACGTAAGGGAGAATGAATGCTGTTTCACGGGCATTCCTCATATGTATATTTTTTTTTTTTTTACGGAAGAGCCAGTGCTATATTATCCTTTAATTGTCCCCGAAATAAAATTTCGTTCTTATTCTAAAAAGTAAATATGCAATCAGTAATAAATCTAACATTATCTATCTATCTATCTATCTATCTATCTATCTATCTATCTATCTATCTATCTATCTATATATATATACGTATATATATATATTTTTATATTTTATATATATGTAAATTTTTTATATTTATATATATAAAGTATATATATACAGTATATATATGCACATATGTTTGCGTATTTTTACCAGTATTATTTTAGATAATTACTGGCCATAAGTATGTGATTTTATTAAACTTTGATGATATTTTATCATTTGCGTTGTTCACTTTTTTCTTTTATATTACCATTCTCAGTATTTTCTCGTTATTTCGAAATTTAATGAGATCTTTTCGGACCTCCGCGTCAAGTCTTGCACGCATCGTTTCAGACTATTTTACCCCCTCCAAAAAAAATACGCCCATGAAAGGGACTGTCATTGCAGACACTGTTCCCTGCCGAGGTCCCAAATTGCAATGAAAATCCGCCCCGAAAAATGCGATCCGTTTCGACAGGAGAGGAAAAGGAGAGATCTTGCCCCTTGAAGCGAGTGGCCTTATGCGCCGCATTGATCAGCACTTCAGTTTCGGTTCGGAAATGCCAAAATACCCAGTGAATTCAGATAAATTGGTTTAGCCCGAATGGCTGACAGATCTTACTTCAATTTCTGGCCCCGGGCGTGAATGTGTTTGAAATCTGGTCCGGATAAAGTTGCGATTTCAAGAGAGATTGAAGTGAGCGTAAGCTTGGCGCGATTTGAAAGGGATTTAAAGATAGTCGTTCTTTGATTTTCAAGCGTCACTGATTTTTTGATTGCCGCATTGTATAGATATCAAAATCTGACCCTTACTGTTGTAATTTTGAAAAAAACAAATCTAATTATGTTCTAGTTCTGCTAAAATTCGTTTTTATTAGCTGTCATTACTGTATCATAATTATAAAAGCAGTTGCTACGCATGGAAAAAAATTTTATCTTAAGCAGAGATTACCGGTTTGCGTCTAAATATTTTTCGCAGTTATGACACGTTACTTGTGGAGCGCAGATTTATGAACGGTTTCCTAATGGCTGTGGAAAGACGGGAACGGTTCCATCGCCTCGCAGAGGGGGCTGTTCCGCCTCTCGTGTCTTGCCTGTTCTTTATGTCCCATAAATCTTGACGAATAGCCTCCTTTCTCACATTCAATAAATATTAGGAAGTAACAGTGCCCTCTTTTACCCCCTCACCCATTCATATAATTTAAAACTGAATCACATTCATCAAGGTCTGTCTGTCTGTCAGGAAGCAAGTATTTTTTTTAGCTCACTGCCACTTAATGCAGAAGAGTTTTATTGTGTATATATATATATATATATATATATATATATATATATATATATATATATATATATGTATATATATATATATATGTATATATATATATATATATGTATATATATATATTTATATATATATATATATATATATATATATATATATATTATAATATATATATATATATATATATATATATTATTTAAAGTATGTGCTTGTGGTGCTTGTGAAAACCGGGCATAATGAATGAAACACAGTGTTTTTGAGATACGTATGTCCATGGCTGTAGTGCAGAAGAGAAGGAATGTATGGTAGTAGATAATGTTTAATGAGAAAAGTTTACTGATTTTCCGGATAACACTGAGTGCGTCAGAACGAAAATGTTGAAATGCGCGTACGTGGATCAGATAAGGATAGGAGTAAGAGAATGTTTTTTGGAGAGTCCGAATCTGTGACAAAGAATGCGAAAGAGCACTAATACTAAAGGGGGGTGGGGAGGAATTAAGTGAAGAACCTCAGGGATAAAACCACAAGATGAGGAAAGAAACTGCTACTGTCATAAACCAAAAACCAAAGTAATGAAAGAAATACAGAATTAGACAGAGGTGTGGTATTACCAGCGACGTCAAATGTATCGTGATAGAGGATGGTATGGTAAGAGTATTTCAGGGTATTCATGGAATGTTGCGGTGTTAATGTGTTCACCAGTTCTGTGATCTTGATTGCTTTTTTACAATCTTTGGTTCAGTTTTGTGACACTTGATTGTTGCTCTTGCAATGTTACACAGTTGTTAGATATTGTTTTGTATATATATATATAATATATATATATATATATATATATATATATATATATATATATATATATATATATATATATATAGGGTACCTGTGTTTTGTTACCAAAATAACAGGTTCCTATTAGACAATCAAACAAACACCCTAATTGATTCAACCGGACACTGAGATTTTCATCAACATTCAATATCATATTGCCAAATGCACCTTCACATCAGATAATCGGAACCTTAAAAGAAATAATGGATATCTGCACTTACTAAATATAGTACCGTTTCATCTCAAGATGGTCATTTAGACTGAAAAAATGCCAATAAATTCGTTTTAATGGCGTCTTTCCATACGAGATACGATTTTTTTTTCAATATGGCGTCCTTCCATGCCAATAACTTACGCCGCGGTAACTCTCTTCCGTTATGGGATGATGAGGCAGCGCTTACGTCATCGCGAACAGGAAAAGGCATCGAACTCTGTTACAGCAGGAGGAAGGAAGGCGTCTCTGCCGCGTCTCCCGGAGAGGTTAGAGAATCTCTGTGGAAACGCGAGCGCTTTCAAGAACTCTTTCTCGTCCTTTGTTTGCGTTACTTTTCGTAATGTATTGAACTTGTTTCTATGCGTGTGTGTATCGGATTTTCTCCGTAGGGGGATAGTTTTTCGTCAGTGCACCTCACGCGGTGCACTGTAGGCATTACTTAAGGTTCTTTGCAGCGTTCCTTCGGCCCCTAGCTTCAACCCCTTTCAGTCCCTTTACTGTACCTCCATTCATATTCTGTCTTCCATCTTTCTTTCCACCTTCTCTTAACAATTATTTCATAGTGTAACTGCGAGGTTTTCCTCCTTGTTACACCTTTCAAACCTCTTACTCTCAATATTTCTCTCCGCTCTGAGTGACCGCATAAGTCCCAGCGCATGGCCTTCCGGCCTAAATTGTATATTCAGTTCTATTCTGATTTTTTTGTTTTAAACTCTCACCCCTTTGCAGGAGTTGTGTTGAGACTCAATTTTTTTAAATTTCTCAAATACTAGTTTGCGTGAAAGGAAATTTGTGGAGGAGTTTTGATAGAACTGTTTGATGAAGCCGTATTTTATGTAGAATTTTGGTCGGTATCCTAACGAAGTTAGACTAAACAGAAAAAGGTATTTAGCTTGTGTCTGCAGTGTAAGATTGTGATACCCATGCTCTGCTTCCTGTAGGTGATGCTAGACTTACAGTAGTTCATGAACTGCGGAGGTCATGGGACTGCCACCAAAGGAAAGGTCACTGGATTTTCAGTGAATGCCATAGGAAACAAGTAAAAAATGCGCAGAAATTTCTTCGGCGCAATCGAGTTTTCTGTACAGCGCATAATCAAGGCCACCGAAAATGGATCTATCTTTCGGTGGTCTCTGTCTAGTGCTGTATGAGCCGCGGCCCATGAAACTTTAACCAGGGGGCGGTGGTGGCGTATTCTATATCGTTGCCAGAAGCACGATTATGGCTAACTTTAACCATAAATAAAATAAAACCTACTGAGGCTAGAGGGCTGCAGTTTGGTATGTTTGATGATTGGAGAGTGAATGATCAACATACCAATTTGCACCCTCTAGCCTCAGGAGTTTTTAAGACCGGAGGGCGGACAGAAAACGCGCGGGCTGACAGACAAAGCCGGCACAGTGGTTTTCTTTTACAGAAAACTAAAAACGAAAGAGATATGGAAAAACAGCTGAGAAGCAGTGCATAACAATGAATTTATAGGAAAAGACTAGAGGATAGGGGTAGAGACAGAAGGAATCAGATTATTAGGAGAAATATTTATCTTAGACCGTCAGGCTAGGATGGCGCTGGTGTATTCTGCGAAAGAAGGAAACGGAGGAAGTGGATGAAAAAGAGGGGAAGTAGGAGAAAGTTAGAGAAGTAGGGAAGGACATTGGCAGTTTGGGAGAATCGCCGAAGAGTTCATTTACCAGGAAGGCCAATGAAATAAGTTACAGGAGCTGAGGAGGTTGGAAAAAGGCATTTTGATAATTCGTATTTTTTTTTTTTTTTTTCACCATACACAAAACTTAGAAAATTTTGTCTGCCTGCATAGATTTCAGGGAGGATCAAGCATTTCTTTGCTTAATGACTATAAACACCAATATCTGAGAGTAAAAAGAAACAAGTATAAAATGCGCGGAAGTTTCTTCGGTGCAATCGAGTTTTCTGTATATACAGCCGCTATAGCGTAAAATCAAGGCCACGGAAAATAGGTCTATCTTTCGGTGGTCTCGGTATAATGCAGTAGGTGCCGCGGCCCATAAACATTAACCGTGGCCCGATGGTGGCTTATCCTATACTGTTGCCAGAAGCACGATTATGGCTAACTTTAACCTTAAATAAAATAAAAACTACTGAGGCTAGAGGGCTGCAATTTGGTATGTTTCATGATTGGAGGGTGGATGATTAACATAACAATTTGCAGCCATCTGGGCTCAGTAGTTTTTAAGATGTGAGGGCGGACAGAAAAAGTGCGAACAGAAAAAATGCGGACGGACAGACAAAGCCGGCACAATAGTTTTCTTTTACAGAACACTAAAATGGGGAATATGGAATCGTGGTGTAATGGAAATGATTTGAAAATTTCAACAAGGTTTTAGATGAGAGTAGTTTTCGTTGGTAATACTACAATTGTCCTCTATCTGTGATACTTAGAGAGAAAGTTGTTTTCATAACCAGTGGGGACTTTAAAGTAAGATAGCAAGCTGGAATTGTGCATGTAAATGTAAATGACATTTATTATTAATTATTAGTATTTTTTTGTTTACAAAGATGATGTGAGATTTTATGGTTTTCATAAGTAGAAATATTAATGGTGTGAGTGTTCGGTAAAACCATTATTTTATCCAGCAAGAGATTATTTCATTCATTTCTAAGTATT
>NC_089796.1:77968862-78068862 GCF_040412425.1 Macrobrachium rosenbergii
GTTTCGACCATGTAATTAACTTAATTTATTCCCTAGGTTGGTTACTTGGAAGGTTGCTTTCTGTCAGATTTCGACCATGTAATTAAAATTTTTTCTTACTTGGAGTCTGTCAGATTTTGACTGTGTAATTAACATTGATTTATTCCCAAGGTTGGTTACTTAAAACTGTAAAAGTTTTCTGTCATATTTCGACCATGTAATTAACCTTAGTTTATTCCATAGGTTGGTTACTTGAAGCTGTGGAAGCTTTCTGGCAGATTTCGACCATGTAATTAACCTTAATTTATTCCCAAGGTTGGTTACTTGAAGCTGTAAAAGTTTCCTATCAGGTTCCGACCATGTAACTGAACTTAATTTATTCCAAGGTTGGTTACTTAAAGCTATAAAAGTTTTCTGTCAGATTTCGACCATGTAAGTAACCTTAATTTATTCCCTAGGTTGGTTACTTAAAGCTATGGAGGTTTTCTGTCAGATTTCCACCATTTAATTAACCTTAATTTATTCCCAAAGTTGGTTACTTAAGCTATAAAAGTTTTCTGTCAGATTTCACCAATGTAATTAACCTTAATTTATTCCCAAAGTTGGTTACTAAAAGCTATAACAGTTTTCTGTCAGATTTCCACCGTGTAATTAACTTTAATTTATTTTCTTATAAAATTTACTTAAGTGATGTGTGGCAACGTTGTTGAGAGCTGATTTGCTGGCAGAAAGAGTTTTTCACGAATCATTACAGGATTTCGTCCTATCATTGTAGAGGCCGATGGCGCGGGAAACATCTAGCCAAATAGTTTTTCCTCCTCGTTATAAAACCCAGATGTCGTCGACATTGTCTTATTCTTCCGTGTTCCCATACTCACTATGTATACCTGTTTGTTGACTCCAAACAGACTTTTATTGATGTTGTTATCTTCTTTGACCAAGTTGGACTGGTATGATGCATTCACTCGCGTCTCCCTGTTCATATCTCAGAAATTTTCCTGTGGAGTTCAGTGCAGTTTTGCGAAGGTTTTTACGATGTACCAAGGAAGAGTTCATTTGATTTTGAAGTGGATCCCTATGCGAATCCAACATTATTTTTTTTCTCCACGGTCCTTTGTTGTTCCTTTCATGCGATGCTCTTGATTCTGGAAGCATGAATTTCGTTCTTGTTGTGCGAGATCTCTGGTATATTTTCCGTTCCTTTGGCCCATGCCAACTTTATCAAAATTCTTCTTTGAAAAACAAAAAGAAATACAGATTAAAAACTTACTTAATTCAGCCCGGACTTCGTAATCTCCATCCGGAGATCTTCCGGATGTTCCATTCAGCCTGTCCCCCGTGGGGGAGGAGTGCCGTCAGTGCAGCTTATGCGGTGCACTGTAGGCGTTACTTAAGGTTCTTTGCAGCGTCCCTTTGGCCCCTAGCTGTGCAACACCTTTCATACCTTTAACTGTACCTCCTCATATTCTTTTTCTTCCATCTTACTTTCCTTAACCCTCTCCTAACAATTGTTTCATGGTACATCTGTAAAAAGGTTTTCTTCCTGTTACACCTTTCAGACCTTTCTACTCTCAATTTTCCTTTCAGAGCCGAATGACCTCGTAGGTCCCTTTCTACTCTCAATTTTCCTTTCAGAGCTGACGGCCTCATAGGTCCCAGCGCTTGGCCTTTGGCCAACATTCTACATTCCATTCCTTTCCTTTCCATTCAGGCCTTTCGCGTATCCTGATATAAACATCCCCCATATTATTGGCTCCACTTCCCCATACAGCCAAAAGGCCTCTTCCTTCGTTACCATTTGTTATTGACGGCGCAACATCCGATCCTACTTACCACTTAGCTTTATTCTCTGCTAATGATGGGTTTGCTTCCCCCTCTTGGCGATCAGAGTGGATATTGCTCTCGCTGTCCGTATTTCTTCCGTTATTTATTATTGTTGGTGTTTTTGGAGGTTTCGCTTAGCTTGTGTTTATTCTGTTGCTTCTTTCGAATGGACACCATCGTATTCTTTGGAATATCTCCAAGTCAGTGGCCCCTTTGGTAGGCTTGTACCATATGATTAGGGTTCATCTTCATCTTCATAATAATAATAATAATAATAATAATAATAATAATAATAATAATAATAATAATAATAATAATAATAATAATAATAATAATAATAATAATTTGTTCATTTGTGGAACAAACCTGGGTCTTTACTTATGGATAATTCTTCTAGCGTCACTTGGAAACATTATCCATAAGTTAAACCGCAGGTTTGTTAGCTATGAAAAATACAAGTTGATTAAGAAATTTGTCATATTATTATTATTCTTCCACTTCCACTCAGTTTATTTCGTTATTTGAGTATATTACGCTGTTTAGCCTTAGGTTTTCCAGCTAATTTAATCAACAGATCTGTGTCTTTATTCTCCAAAGAAACATATTTATCATGTCTGTTCTTGGAGGTACCTTTGAGAGTGAATATTTTAATTTCTTAAAAAACTGAGAGTTAGCGGATTTAACTGTTCAGCTTGAGAGTCGTAAAGCCATTTGCACAAACGAGACAATATCTGCCTTCCCATTGCAGATATGAGGATCTCTCATATCAGCGACAAGAGGAAATCGGGTTAAACCTCGGGAAACTGAATGGTATCGGGGAATAATCTATCTATCTGTCTATCTCTTACATTCGCAGATATTATGTTGTCCGCCCCTTGCATCTGCAGTGGAAGAAATCTCGCCTGGAATATTTTTAAGTTTGGAAACGTGAATCATAATGAAATTCGAGTTTGACGTCATAGATTTATTTTGGGGTTATCAGGGGCATCATAATCATCTTTTATTTAGTGCAGTGTGAGTTTATCGAGTTGAAGACCTCATAACCCAGTTTCAGTTTCTGCATATTTGAACGTTCATAGCCTTAGGTTAATTTTAACGGCGAAAAATGATAGGTCCGGGACGCAAATTCCTGAGATGTATGCTAGTATTGCACCAGCCCTGGTTGTTTTTGCCATGCCCCTAGGTTAGGTTAATTATGGGTAGAGTGGCATTTGGGTGTGGAAAACATAATGAGACTATTTTCAAGAAAATTCTATGGTTAGTTTTTAAGATATGGCGTCCCGCTTTTTTCAGGGAAAGGTCTCGGTACTCTGTTACATCTCGGGAAAACGCCTCGGGTCTTGTTGGGCACAAGAGGTCTTTTGTCATTAACACTCACTCAGCCAAAGAACACAGCTCATCTAATGAATATCACGCTGTCACAGGCAACCATTTCACTGCCTCTTAATTCCCTGTTCAGTTTCTGTTCGCAGATAGCCTAGTGCCCTTTTCCGGCCATGGATGGCGCTGCCTGACTTATTTCTCTCGAGGTCGTCATGTTGACGAATGATCCTTCACCCCCACTCAAGTTCCCGAACCTTCATCGACCTTGTTATGGGATTATGCCACTTTCGACCGGGCGGATCATAATTTTCGCGTTCTCGTTTAAAGGGCTCCTCTCGGACGCAACCCGCCGTAAATTTGAGCGAAAACTGGCAACCAGAATGTTTATTGCGTTTTTAGAAAGTGTATGGCTTTCGTTGTTTCTGTCACGCGATCCGTGAAAGTGTGTGTGTGTGTGTGTGTGTGTGTGTGTGTGAGAGAGAGAGAGAGAGAGAGAGAGAGAGAGAGGGCGTTTGATCTGGCAGAATGTATGCATGCGCGGAAAGTTGCATAGGCTATTTGTCGGTGTCATGGAACATTCTGAAAATCGTTCCCATTACTGTAAGAACATAGTTTTTAGGTATGAATTTATCCCAAGAAAATTACATTATTATTATTATTATTATTATTATTATTATTATTTGTTCTAAAGGGTCCACAATAACATAATTGTTAAAGGCTAAGTAGAATTTTATAAAAGCTTTCTAACCCTTCTCAGTCTTTAACAGTTATTTTATTGTGGACCTTTTAGAACATGTATGAAATCTCGTGATAGAGAGTTTTTCTCCCAAGTATTATTATTATTATTATTATTATTATTATTATTATTATTATTATTATTTGAAGGAGTAGACCCTCCCAAAACAGGTCTTATTAAAAGGATGGCTGTGTTATGAGAATTTATCTTATATAGTGTCTTTTCTATCTTCCTTATGATTCGCTTTTCAGGCTCAGCGATGTTAGTCAGCAACTAGCCGATATTCATGTTGGAAAAGGATAGTGTGCGGAATATGGGAAGTCTTTTATTTAAATATCTAATCAGAAATCGACGGTACCTAAAAATAGAACCTGAATCCAGACGAACGATTTCTGATTGGATATTTTAATAAAAGACCCACATTCCGCAAAACATGAATACGGCCAGTTGCTGACTAACATCGGTGAAAAGACACTTCATAAATTCGCATAATACAGCCATCCTTTAATAAGAATTATTATTATTATTATTATTATTATTATTATTATTATGGAACAAGAATATTATGGTGTTCATTCGAAAAAAGTAACAGAAGGTAATGGGGAACGGAGAAAGAGGAGGTCAGTTATTAGAAAAACAGATAAATTAACAAATCAATATAAAAATAAATAATATTCCATGCGTTCCAGCCTTGGTCAGCCATACTTCATTCTCTCAGTTTAATTTATATAGCCGAATGTAGGAGACGGTATTGGAGAACCTTTATCTTTCATTTCTTTTACTGTACTTCCTTTCATATTTTCTGTCTTCCGTCTGACTTTCCACCCTCTCTAACAATTGTCTCATACTGCAACTGCGAGGCTTTCCTCCTGTTGCACCTGTCAAACCACCTTTGCTCTCAATTTTCCTTTCAGCGCTGAATGACCTCGTAGGTCCCAGCGTTTGGCCTGTGGCCTAAATGCTATATTCTATTCCATTCTGTTATTGCAAATCTCAAAGTTGGAATTTGGTTGTTGAGTAAACTTAGCTTAGTCCTCATATTCAGTGTATGTTGCTATTGCTTGAAGGTAAACATGAAATAGGAGTGCCTGTCCTTAATATTGGCTACTGGTAGCTGCGAAGTATGATAGAATTTCAGCACCCAGAACTCTTTCCGACTCGCTAACCTGAGTTATTAGACCTCTGACATGCAACTGTGTTGACTTGACACAATATACGTGGCCTCGACTGTCATGCAGTACATCATTTATGCGTTTATTCTCTCTCTCTCTCTCTCTCTCTCTCTCTCTCTCTCTCTCTCTCTCTCTCTCTCTCTCTAACATACTTTTAGCTCCTAGGGGCCTGCGTTTCGAACCACACCCCACCCCAAGCTGAGAACCCATGTTCAAAACAGCCTTCCTTACTTCGGAAGTTAAAGTTAAGTATATCTTAGTTTAGCAGACCACTGAGCTGGTTAACAGCTCCTAGGGCTGGCCTGTGATTAGTAAAAAACCTGTAAAACGGGACCTACAGCTTTTGTGGAATCCGAACCACATTATGACGAGAAATGTAATCATAAAAATTCCTCTTTGGCGGCTCACGAACGCTAGCCAACAGTGAATCATCTCTACCACTCCTCAAAAGGGAACTTTTGTTTAGAATTCAAAAGCAATATTAGTAAAAAAAAATTGATGGATCCACATCCAGTGAATCATCTGCCCGACTTTTGTTTTGTATTGATGGATCACACCGATTCACATTTAAATAACTTGCTTTCGTTGGGCAATTGATTTTTTTTAAGCGTCCGTCCCAAGCAAATTCTCTAAATATCTCAATATTTAGTTATGTGGAAACGGTATACAAGACGCAAACGTGATGTTTACTTGTTTTTCCGTAAACAGAACACTGTGTCGCATTGTTTTTTTTAAGGGTACATGATTAATAGCATACGAAAGCTCCTGTTGTAAGTATATCCTTAATCTCTAGAGCATTGTAGGTATGACTGAAGGCAAGGAGACTTATGTGCTAGGGTATGTCTCAAGTCTTTCGGTTTCCGTTTACCATCCTTAAAAGCCCGGGATTCAAATGACTCGATGCGAGCAATTTGAGTGATGTGTGTCGGTCGTTAATATATTAGGCTTGCTGTGTTGAGAAACTTCCGTTCAACCTCTGCACCACAATATTGTCGAGTTACTTGAGGAGAGATCGAGAAAGAAAGGATATTGAACTTGATTTTGCATTTTTGTTTCTTATGCTGTTGCATGTTCTCGGGGGTATTTATGGAGTATCTATCTTATTTCGTACAATTCATTCCGGCTACGAGGGTCAAGCTACTCCCAGCAATCTGTAACTTGCAGTGAGGATTCAAAAAGTCGCGGTATGCATCATGAGGAATGTGAACTTTTGTCGTGTTTATTAACCAAGAGGTGAAACCTTCTAAGTTTTTAATTCCTAAATATTCGCAGAAGTAAGTGACACTGGAGTTACCTTCTATGAAGTTCTTCCTACAGCTGTCCATCTTTTTGCTCCATTGGCTAATTAGGAGCTGAATTTGTGCCAGCTTCGGTTCTGGAACGAGGCCAAAACTTTCTCCGGATGCTTTCTCGGACATCGTTAGATCCATGAGATTCTCCTCCACGAAGACCACTTTCTCATAATTGTTTGACCTTCATATGCTTTTAAGCAGTTGGTGATAGACCCAGCTTCTTAGCGCCAATCAGTAACCATTTAACGAGGAAGCCTCCTTACCACCATGACTATCGGCAGGACATAGTGCCGTCAGTGCACCTCACGTGGTGCACTGTAGGCATTACTTAAGGGTCTTTGCAGCGTCCCTGCGGCCCCTACCTGCAAAAAAAGTATGCCTTAGTTTAACCAGACCACTGACCTGATTAACAGCTGTCCTAGGGCTGGCCCGAAGGA
Organism: Macrobrachium rosenbergii; assembly: GCF_040412425.1. Classification (NCBI taxonomy): domain Eukaryota; kingdom Metazoa; phylum Arthropoda; class Malacostraca; order Decapoda; family Palaemonidae; genus Macrobrachium; species Macrobrachium rosenbergii. Next base: position 77,975,626 of record NC_089796.1, read on the forward strand.
TTAGATTTATTTTACGTGGCCAAGAATCGATTGGTTACCTAGCAACGGGACCTACAGCTTATTGTGGAATTCGAACCACATTATACTGAGAAATGAATTTCTCTCATCAGAAATAAATTCCTGTAATTCTTCATTGGCCGGCTGGAGAATCGAACGCCAGCCCAGCAGAGTGCTGGCCGAGTACGATAGCGACCTGCCCAATGAGGAACTCCCCTACCCGCAACCTCTCTCATTCTGTACCTCCGTTCATATTCTATTTCTTCCATCTTACTTTCCACCCTCTCCTAACAATTGTTTCATAGTGTAACTGCTTTGAGGTTTTCCTCCTGTTACGCCTTTCAAACCTCCTTACTCTCAATTTGCCTTTCAGCGCTGATAAATGACCTTGCGCCTAAATTCTGTATTCTGTTCTATCCCATTACACCATATTCGTTTCATGATGACAGATAATAGCGACTAACGCATTAAGCCGACAGGCAAAGGGATCGGAGAACCAGAAACTGGTCAAGTAGTTTGTGTATCCTATAGAGGAATTATTTCCTGCAACCTTTTCCAAGGCGCTAAAGGGGTTTCTTGGCCCGAGTTCCTGCCTGGTGTGGGAGCTTGCCCTCAGTGCTAACCATCCATCCAAACCCCGTCGAAGTTTAACCAGATTTTTGGGGTGGGAACGAATTTAAGGGCTTCTGAGCGAAGTCGATTTTGGAAACTGATGTTCTCTCGAGTGAGGAGGAATGATGCGGATTTTAAGGTTAAATGGGTGTTAATGAAGACTCAGGCGATGCTTTCAGGAGTTGTGGGTTTCTGCTAATGGTCGGTTGTTTGCTCCTGATGATTCTCTCTGCGTGATAGGCGTGGCTTTCAACCTTTCGCTGGTTTGCTCGTCGTGAAATAAGTCAGCAGGGTCTTTGATGCGCTTGATTAAGATAATGGAAGCATCGACAACAATTATAACTTTTATTGACACAGAAAATGAACTCCGCAAACAAGTTTAGACGGTGATTTCTTCATAAATAACTTTTAATGACAAAGAAAATGAACTCCAGAAAGTAATTTAGACGGTGATTTCTTCATATATATTAACTTTTAATGACAAAGAAAATGAACTCCACAAATTAGTTTAGACGGTGATTTCTTCATATATAACTTTTAATGACAAAGAAAATGAACTCCACAAACTAGTTGAGATGTTGATTTCTTCATTCAACCTTATTTGGTTGCTTTTTGGTCCAGTAGATATTTCAAAGATTTATCGGTGGATTTTGATCCAGTTTTGGCAGGAAGAGTTTATTTGACGTTTTTGAAATGGATCAGGATTTGGATGTAGATCCAAGTTACCTCTTGGTTTGTTCCTTTTACTGTACCTCATTTCACATTCTCTTTTTTCCATCTAACTTTCCACCCTCCTGTAACAATTGATTCATATTGCAGCTGCGAGGTTTTCCTCTGTTACACCTTTCAAACCTTTTACCGTCAATTTCCGGTTCAGCGCTGAATGGCCTCAGAGGTCCCGGCGCTTGGCCTTTGTCCTAAATTCTATATTCATTTCAGTGCTTGGTTTGATGTAAGTTCTCTCTCTCTCTCTCTCTCTCTCTCTCTCTCTCTCTCTCTCTCTCTCAACTGTTTATTTGCTCAATTTGTATTAGCAACAACATTATCTAGATGATGTAGAACCAGCTCAATATTCACAGGGTGCCCTCATTTACATGTGAGTTTTTCTCCCTGCCGTGATTTATAATTCTCTCTCTCTCTCTCTCTCTCTCTCTCTCTCTCTCTCTCTCTCTCTCTGAGTCCCCCTAAAGTTTTAAAGTCTTTCACGCCCCATCGCAGGGGTTGTAAATGACAAAACTGTTGTGTCTTGAGAAGCGAGGAGAGTAATATATAAGAGAGAGCAAAAATAAGAAGAAAGAGTAGAAGAAAGATGCTCGATCTCGGATGAGTTTAATGAAGCAGAGAAGGAAATTAGAAGGGAAATTATAATGGAGCTAATTCCGCTTTTTTTTTTTTTTTAGTGCAGAGGTCCTCCGCATTTGATTCCCGAAGGCGGGGTGGGGGGGGGCGGTTAGTGCCGTCACTGCACCTCACCGGGCGTACTGTAGGCATTACTAAAGGTTCTTTCTGGCGTCCCTTCCTTAGGCTTCTAGCTGCAACCTCTTTCATTCCTTTTACTGTACCTCCGTTCATAATATCTTTCTTCCATCTTGGTATCCACCCTCTCCTAACAGTAGATTCATAGTGCAGCTGCGAGGTTTTCCTCCTGTTACACCTCTCAAACCTGAGTTTCATGGGCCGCGGCTGAAAGTTTCATACATTGCACGCTGCACAGAAAACTCGATTGCGCCGAAGACACTTCGGCGCATTTTTTACTTATTTTTGCTAATTATTTTAGTGGAGGTATTCCTACTACCGAGTGATTCCTAGATATTTCCGAGACTACTATTTGTTCCTAGTGACAGATTTGTAATTAAGTTTTACGTAAAACAGTATTTTTACGAGAGAAAATGTAGATGAGAGAGTGCGGGTGGCGGTTGGATGTAGAAAAAGAGAAGGAGAAAATGTTTTAATAGGTTATTATAAACAGATAATTGAGAGAATATTCTGGAAGAGTTCAATTTTGTTCCTTCTATTTAGCGACACAGAAACCTTTGACTCTCAGGGGCAATTCTGTTTTTCGTGTAAGTGTAAATGAGCGTTCTTACAGCTGGACTTAACCACCATCTTTTATCTCTCTCTCTCTCTCTCTCTCTCTCTCTCTCTCTCTCTAGAAAACAGTTACTCTCTTCCGTGTACTTGAACATTCTGACAGCTGGATCTTGCCAACTTACTTTATTTTTCTTTTATTCTTTCTCTCTCTCTCTCTCTCTCTCTCTCTCTCTCTCTCTCTCTCTCTCTAGAAAACAATTACTCCCTTCCGTGTACTTCAACATTCTAACAGCTGGATCTTGCCAACTTTACTTTATTCTCTCTCTCTCTCTCTCTCTCTCTCTCTCTCTCTCTCTCTCTCTCTCTCTCTCTCTCTCTCTCTCTCTAGAAAACAATTACTCTCTTCCGTGTACTTGAACATTCTGACAGATGGATCTTGCCCACTTATTTTATTTCTTCTCTCTCTCTCTCTCTCTCTCTCTCTCTCTGTTCTCGCAGCAAAAGCGGCGGGAGTTCTCAAACCGAACCAGAAGCGGATATTGTGAAGCCGCCGGAGGAGTTGGTTACAGCCAATAAAGTTCTTTGGCAATTGTGTCTCCGGACCACCACCGCCCCCGCTCCTTTTTCCCCATTTCCCTCCTGTTCGGGTTTTCTCTTCTGTCTGGATTTTCTCTTCCATTACTCTGTTAAGCCCCCCTTTTATTCGCACTTAACCTTTTCCACCGTGTTCCCTTTTAAGTACTGCCAATTCGATGGAGAATTTTCTGTGCAATTTTTTTTTCCCACGTATGGCGGGCCACTATGCAAGAGTTAAAAGACTTGACTGATTCCTGAAAACTGATATATATATATGTATATATATATATATATATATATATATATATATATATATGTGTGTGTGTGTGTGTGTCTGCATACATATATTTTTATATCTATATATCTATCAGACCCGATTATATTTTATAATTTTCCTCTGAAAATCTTAAATTCGAATTTGAGAATTATAGATATAATAATGTATATAATGTATATACATATGTATGTTATATATATTATATATATGCATATATATATTACAGTATATATATATATATATATATATATATATATATATATATATATATATATATATATATATCACTACGGTATATGGATTCCAAGTACCAGTTCTCATTATGAAAGGAAAATGCTAAGAAAATTATTTACCACCGAAACGAATTATGATACAGTAGATAAGTAGTTTTCTGGCATAATTGATTCCAGTAATTTTTATTTAATATGTTGTTTATTTTTAGTGCTTTCTCCGTTTGATTTAAGATTTAACCTCGTGCAAGCAGACGTTTTACTTACAGCGAAGCCCCGGGATAATGGCAAGCGTTGTGAAATATTAAGTAGAAAGTAACCAGTGAAAAAACATATGTAAAGGCTATTTATTTGATAGCGGTTCAGTCCATTAATGGATATATTTCGTTCTGATTATGTCTCACAGGTTTACCAGACTCGAACCCTAAATTATTTATAAATGCAGGAAAACAAGCAGTGGTCTCTTGCATGTGCTGGAAAGAGTGAATGCACCATCTGTTGACCAATTTTAGTACAGCCAAAGTATTTGGAAGGACGTTGTCCCCGGATGCAAATTCCTGAGATGTATTTTTTTTTTTTTTGCCATGCCTCTAGGTTAGGTTAGTTAGGTTAGGTTAGTTAGGTTAGGTTAGATTAGATTAGATTAGAGTAAAGTATCAACCTCTATAGCAATTTGGGTGTGGGGAAACAACGAGATTATTTTCAAGAAAATTCTGTGGTCAGTTTTTTAGATATGGCGTCCCTCGTTTTTCAGAGAAAGGTCCCGGCGCTCGGTTACGTCTCGGGAAAATGCGTCCCGGGTAATTTGAAATTGGTGCCAAATTAGCTAAGGAACCGGATTGCGGGTAGATTGATTTGTGAAGGTTTGTTGTGAAAGTCTACTATTTGTAGTGAAGACTGCAGAGAGAGAGAGAGAGAGAGAGAGAGAGAGAGAGAGAGAGAGAGAGAGAGAGAGAGAGAGAGAGAGACACTTGACAACTTGAGAATTTGCTACAGAACTTTATGCCATTAGATTAGGTAAAAAAAAAAAATATGAAAGGAAGGAAAACATGATTCATAAGCTGCGTCGATTTGCATCACGAGAAGGCTCAAGGGAGGGGCAAGTTTTTACGCAAAGCAATCTAACTCCTACACTCTCTCTCTCTCTCTCTGTCACTGCGCGTGTGTGTGTGTGTGTATATGTATATATGTATATATATATATATATATATATATATATATATATATATATATATATATATATATATATATATATATATATATATATATATATATAATGTGTGTGTGTGTGTGTGTGTGTGTAGCCAATAAATACTTATTTTTATGCATTTTATATATTGTGTATATCTATCTATCTATCATTTATATATATATATATATATATATATATATATATATATATATATATATATATATATATATATAAAGGTCAGAGAGATTGGTTCAGAAGGTGTTTCTTTACAATTTTACTTTTACAAAAACTTCTTGGGACGCAGTTGCGAGTACATCACACCCCTCCCTTTTTTTTAGCCATATTACAAGCCATCATTTTTAGGTCATCTGGACACAAACGATAATTCAGGAAACGCAAGTAATTGATATTAATGTGCATACTTTTATAAAAGACAAATGATAACATTATGCGTATGCTTAACGAACACTAGTCTCTCTTATCTTAAAATGAATATTATCATTTAAGGCACTTTTTGATCCATTAGCAAATCATGCTATTATCCTTTTTCTTTTTTTTGGCCAAGTATCTGAGCAAAGGCAGAACTAATATCATCAGTGGAAGTCATTAGAGTCGCAACCTAATAAAGCCGGTAATAAGCTTATTTTCACCAGCTCGTGAATTTTTCCTCACGGTCCTAATTAGATTATGCTGGGATGCTGTTTCATGACGCCTGATGTGTTACGAAATGTTGCGTAATGTTGCAATGGCTTACTGAGGGAGACTATATATATATATATATATATATATATATATATATATATATATATATATATATATATATATATATATATATATATATATATATATATATATATATATATATATATATATATATATATATATATATATATATATTTCTTTTTGTAAATAAACCTGCCATTTTAACTGGCTAATTCATCATCTTGTCTATCAACTCTCCATCATTGTAATGCAGCCGTGCAGATATTTTAACGGTAAATTCGTAACCCTTTCACTCTCTCATTCTGACGTCATGATGCATCCATTCGAACACGCCACAGGGCGTCCGCGTTACTCTCGTAATGCCAAGTCTGATTATTTGGAAATAATAACTAAATCGTCTGGTCTCGCGGAGGGACGAAGCACCTCCACAACTTCAGAGAGAGCATTTGGCGGCCTCGAGTTCGTGCCAAAGAGGCCGTTTCTCCCACGCGGGGATTAATTGGGAGGAATTTATCTCGGGCGGTATTGCGCTTCGGCGGGTGTGTTTACTCGCCTTACGACGGCGGTAGGCAATGCTGACAATGCTCGTGTTTACATTACGCCGGGTTTGGTGCAGGCAAACTCCTGCCCCTGCCACATTCGACCCGTAAGAAATAGCCTCGTGATTATGTAGCGGAGTGAATGTATAGTTTTAGTTATAGAAAATAACTTCGTTCTAGTTTTCTGGAGAAGAAAACTGTCGCGCCTTCTTTGTCTGTCCGTCCGCACTTTTTTTCTGTCCGCACTCTTTCTGTCCGCCCTCAGATCTTAAAAACTACTGAGGCTGGAGAGCTGCAAATTGGTATGTTGATCATCCACCCTCCATTCATCAAGCATGCCAAATTGCAGCCCTCTAGCCTTAGTAGTTTTTATTTTATTTAAGGTTAAAGTTAGCCATAATCGTGCTTCTGGCAGTGATGTACGATAGCCCACCACCGGCCCGTGGTTAAAATTTCATGGGCCGCGGCTATTATCACTACTGTATTGTAATGTTGTCTGAATGAAGTCAGTAGCTGGCACTGTCATAAAGTTCCGTAAATTATCTAGTAATGAGCTACACTAATTACTGTATTATAATGTTGTCTGATTGTGTCTGTCGTCTGTCTTCATTATATTGTTTCTCAGAAGGTTATATGGATGGTTTTTAATGGAATTGTGAACCATAGTGTAGTTCCTGCCTTATATGTCTGACATAGCCTAACTCGGTCCGGCCTTTTTCTTTCAGCTTGATCGGATGTCTTCGATTCCTTGGCGTCGCTCTGTGCTCCCGGACTACAGCACAGTGACGGTAAGTGAACCTTTTATTGCTTCCGTAGTTTTTTGCTTTAAGATTTGCTTTCGTCCGGTCTTTGTCCTGTTGCATTATGTGTTTCATGTCAGTTATAATGTGTTTCATGTCAGTTATGTGTTTCATGTTATTTATGTGTTTCGTGTCAGTTATATGTTTTATTTCAGATATGTGTTTCATGTCAGTTATGTGTTTCATGTCAGTTATGTGTTTCATGTCAGATATGTGTCATGTCGCATTATGTGTTTCATGTCAGTTACAGTATATATTCCATGTATGATAAGTTATGTTTCATGTCAGTTATATATTCCATGTCAGTTGTGTGTTTCATGTCAATTATGTGTTTCATGTCAGTTGTTTCATGTCGCATTATATGTTTCATGTCAGTTATGTGTTTCATGTCAGGTATGTGTTTCATGTCAGTTATGTATTCCATCAGTTATATTTTTCGTGTCAGTTACATATTCCATGTCACTTATATATGTGTTTCATGTCAGTAATATTTTTCACGTCAGTTATATATTCCATGTCAGTTATAAGTTTAGGCGTCAGTGACGGTAGGCGTATCGACTCGACACAAATTTCGCCAACAAATCATTTGGTCACACTTGTCAGTCAAGAGTTCATTGATTGCTTCGTCTTCTTTTGCGTTTCTTCCTTACCGAAGCTGTTGATAAAGTATCTTATGAATTAATTTTTTTCTTTAGGAATTACGGTTTCTGGTTTGTTGGAATAGACTTTTGATAGAAAACAAGACAGCTCAATCTTTTGGCAAGGTGACTGGCTTTTCATTTTTCTTTGTGCCACTTGTTGCTTATATCTGTCCTCGTAAGCCACTTTCCTCATTCATAAGATTGAAATATCAGGGTTTAGAAGATATTGCCACGATGGTATAAAACATTTGGAGTAATGTCGAAGTTTTAAGGAAAATATATGCACTCAGTACGTTATCAGCAAAACTTTGGCTGGACCATTCTTTTCTGGGGACGATCCAGACACTTATTAACCTGACAGATTAACACCAAAGTAAAAAGGCAGAATGATAGCGACAGTTCCCACCGTCTCTGTTATTGTTCTGTTTCGCTACAGAGCCGTTGGAATAAACTTTAGCGATTAACCCCTTGCAAGGTTCGGCAAACGACGTCGAGTCGACTCTTTACAGCGCAATTAGCGTCGTCGATGCCCAGGAGTTTGGGCATTTCTTTAATCGCCCTCGCTTGAATTTGGTGCTGCCCGTTTCAGTGATTAGGGCTGAAAGAAGCGGCCGATAGATTCAGTTTCCGTGATGCTAGTTGGATAAGATAATTGTGGCTCAGTCGCTCTTGGCTCGAATTCCCTTTTGCTTGAATTTGTAGTCGTCTCTAAAAGGAAATTGGGAATTGGAGACCAGGTCGATTTCCTTGCGGTCTTTAACGCATTTTGATACAGAAGATCACACTTTATTATTGTAATAATTATTATTCAGACGATGAGCCCCATTCATAGGGGACAAGCCCACCAAAGGGGCCATTGACTTGATATTCAAGCTTCCAAAGAATATGGTGCGCATTAAGAGGAAGTAACAGAAAGTAAACAGAAATAGAAAAATAACTCGTCTCCTCTTTCTGTATTTCCCATTACTTTCCGTTGCTTCTTCCGAATGAACACCATAATAAACTTTGGAAGCTTGAATTTCAAGTCGATGGCCCCTTTGTTGGGCTTGATCCGTATGAATAGGGCTCAGCTTCTGCATAATAATAATAATAATAATAATAATAATAATAATAATAATAATAATCTTTGGAAGCTTGAATTTCAAGTCAATGGCCCCTTTGGTGGGCTTGTTCCATATGAATAGGGTTCATCTTGTGAATAATAATAATAATAATAATAATAATAATAATAATAATAATAATAATAATAATAATCTTTGGAAGCTTGAATTTCAATAATATCATCATTATTCTTTAATTAATAATAATAATAATAATAATATTTAATCATCATTATTTTTTTATAAATTATTTTATATGTTGCTTTTAGGAGATGTATAAAATTTAGGTTCCAGTGCAATATTCTGTTAAGCTCAGCTGTAGATCAATGTTAATGTTACCGCTCAGCCCACACTCTTGTTTCACGATTCAGAAGACTTAACAATATCATGCTCATACACATGCAATTTAATCGACTAAGTACCAAGACACGCTAACACAATGAAGAAGAAAGGATGATTGTATATATATGTGTATATATAATATAATATAAATTATATATATACAGATATGTATATATATATTATATATATAAATGTATACACTTATATATAAATATGTATATATACAGTATATTATATACATGTATATACACATATTACACACATATATATATGTGTATAAATATATGCAATATATAAATATGTATATATATGTAATATATTCATCTAATGCCCCGATTGTTAAGGAAACCGTCCCAAAAGCATTTTCGTTGTGTTTGTGTGTTTTTTGCAATTTCATGTGTTTATTTGTACATCCATACAAAGATAAATGAAATAGAATTCATGTGTATATGTATAAAACAGCCGTGATTTGTCGTTCTGTGCATCATTCGTCTTATTTCCGAGTGTTGAAGACAGCGCAATCTGTTATAAGGCATCGCTTCTTGCTGTAAACTCATAGTTCATCCCCATCTGGTAGAGGTGGGGAGTTTAGCTTGTCTGCCTAAAACATACATGTTTTCGAGTACGTGTTTACACGCGTGTATGTCTGTATGTATGTATGGATGTATGCATATTCAAAATTCTTGTTGAAAGAGCTGTACTGTTATCCTAAATATGTTTTAGAATATATGTATATAACTGTGAAATAACATACATGCGTCTGCTACAACACTGTGTCACATTTGATACTTGGACACACATGCCCATTTACAGCTGGGACGACTGGTGAGCTGTAAGCTTGGATTGAGCCATAGACCTAGGTAATGTGATTGGTTATACATACATATATATACTATATATATATATACATGTGGAATTATGTTTTAGCAGAAAATATTATATAGTCATTTACATAGAAATTTCTGACTCTCATCGGGTTCCATAGTAGGGAGTATAGGCTTGAAAACTCCATAACTGTATATACTATATATACATTATATATATATATATATACACACACATATATATAAAGACAAAGAGTCCACCAAGAAGAGAGAAAAGAGAAATAAAGGTGTTTCGACTTATAGTCCTTTGTTAGCAGTCTGCCAAGTAGAGGACTATGAAGTCGAAAGGCCTTGCAGCACTCCATTGTTTCTCTTCCTTCGTGGATTTTGTCTTTATTTGTATATTCATCACGTTCCATTTTTCTCGAGAGATTCAGTTATATATATATATATATATATATATATATATATATATATATATATATATATATATATTTATTATATATAATATATATATATATATATATATATATATATATATATATATATATATATAAATATATACACGTGTTTGTGTGTGTAACCTGAAGAAAGAAATAGGTATGTTGATAGAAATCCATTTAGGTATAACATTTTTGGAAGAATTATCCGAATTTCGTGAAATTGTGTCATATTTACTTGTCGAGCCAGGAAAGATCTTATAATGGCCTAGTTCGTGATAAAAGTGTTAAATATTTTTTATGATTTCCTTTCTAGTTCCTTTACATTTGTGTTTTCACAACACACGAGAAGAGTAATCCCCCTAAAAGCATAGAAGAAATGGCAGCAATGCGAAGTCTGAAACTATTTCAGTTTAAACTCTCTCTCTCTCTCTCTCTCTCTCTCTTCTCTCTCTCTCTCTCTCTCTCTCTCTCTGTGGTAATGGGGCCCCCCAGGGGGGAAAGAAGAAAGCTTTCTTCCTAGAAATCTTCTAGTTGCTTGCCAGTATAATAAAGAGAAGTTGGATAAGTGCGCCAATAAAAGCGATTTAACTGCCCTGTTTTGCTATCTTGTTCTTTCTATCCTTTAGACAATGAGAGTATTGTTAGCGGTGTTTTCCATTTTCACTTACATTATCTTAATAGTATTACGTCTCCTTTGGGCACAATGCAATGAGGACTTCTTCTCTGTTTCCAGAGCTTGCTGAAAAAGGGAGCCATTTACGATTGGTTATGACAGTTGACGGTTACATTATTGAGCCTCAGTTTCATATGCCATTTTCTGAACAGTATTTCTCCTTTCGATTACAGAAATCGAAAGCTTCTCTACCTACGCCAAAACCCAGAAAAACAAGTAAAAATGGCACCGAAATTTATCCTGCGCAGTCGAGTTTTCTGTACAGTCGCTGCCTATGAAACTCAGCCATGGTCCGGTGATGCCTGCGTCGTTGGTACCTATGGCGGCGCCAGAAGTACGATTACGGCTAACTTTAACCTTAAATAAATAATATAAAAACTTCTGAGGCTAGAGGGTTGCAATTTGGTATGTTTGATGACTGGAGGGTGGATGATGAACATACCAGTTTGCAGCCCTCAAGCCTCAGTAGTTTTTAAGATCTGAGGGCGGACAAAAAAAGTGCGAACGGACAGACGAAGCCGTCTCAATAGTTTTTCTTTTACAGAAAACCTTGTGAATGATCAAGGCTGGATTGCTGTGTCGTTCACCCGGGAGAAATATTGATTGCCGTGTAATCTGGGTCGTCTCCCCGTAGTGGGGTTACTATGTGGCATGCACAACATATACATAAACATAAAGAGAGAGAGCAGTCAGACTTTGAAATGATGACTAAATCGATGAATAAAGTTTTTGAAGGGCTAAATTCATGATACATACCAACGCTTAATAGTTAGGTATTGTTGTGCCAATGACCTTGATGTCACATTTGTTCGATGCCCATTTTTGGACTTGATCGCTAATATACCCACAATTTAAAATTTGTGGGTATATGTAAAATTTAAAACTTTAGAAATAGCTATGATGTCACGAGATTGTAATTATATTTCTTATCATTACTCTGATTCAAAACGCGCCGTTATTTATACGGAACAGACTGAAAATAAGATCGTAAGGGATTAGCGCTCTCAGTGCCCCTCACGCGGTGCACTGCAGGCATTACTTAAGGTTCTTTGCGGTGTCCCTTCGGCCCCTAGCTGCAACCCCTTTCGTTCATTTTACTGTACATCCTTTCATATTCTTTCTTCCATCTTACTTTCTCCCAACCCCCTTCTAACAATTATTTAATTGTGCAACTGTGAGGTTTTCCTCCTGTTACACCTTTTGAACCTCTCGCTCTCAATTTCCGTTTCAGCGCTGAATGGCCACACAGGTCCCATATTAAAAATACAATTAATGTACTAATCAGGCTTTCAGGGAGCACTTAGAATGTGCTAGCGTGGAAGAATAGGAGAATAAAAGTAGCCCAAATTGTGGCTGTGTTGAATTAGTACTTGTCGTCGATGTTACTGTTTGGATGAATAGGCTCAGCTGTACAGTATTTCAACACTGTAACTCCGAAAACAACTGTAGAAACTCCTAACTATGTGGTAAGTTTGGTGTCCAGGTTTAATTTGCCACACGCATATGTATATATATATATATATATATATATATATATATATATATATATATATATATATATTATATAAATTATATATATATATATATCAATATATATATATATATATATATATATATATAGAGAGAGAGAGAGAGAGAGAGAGAGAGAGAGAAATAGTCAACACACAATCACGTGGAATAGAATTACTTTCAGACATGATCAGGACTCGAACCCATTTGTGTGGCTTAAGTTGGTAGTTGGCCTCTGGGTTCAGTTGAAAGACCTGGTCTGATCCCATGAGTCAGAAATTTATATATATATATATATATATATATACATACAATCACGTGTGGAACAGGAATTAATTTCTGACATGATCAGGATCGAACCCATTTGTGTGGCTTGGTTGGCAGCGGTCTCGTCTTTCAGTTGAAAGACCTGGGTTGATCCTGATGTGAGTCAGAAATATATATATATATATATATATATATATATGTGTGTGTGTGTGTGTGTGTGTGTGTGTGTGTGTGTGTTATATAATTTCATTCATGCATTCATTCAGTAAGAAAAGGCCAAGCTTGGCAAAAGGACCTAAGTTAGATTACGATTGCGGGAAGGAAAAGTTGGTGCTCTGGCGATATTATTGGGTTTTGTTGTATACTGCCCCGCATATATACACATCTTTGGAAAGCAAGAAGGATATTGACTATGATACATAATATATTAGAGAGAGAGAGAGAGAGAGAGAGAGAGAGAGAGAGAGTTTGTTAGTTAGTACTGTAGCTAATTCAGTAATGGTTGTTTGTTTCGTTAATCATTCAAGAAATAATTCTCTCTCTCTCTCTCTCTCTCTCTCTCTCTCTCTCTCTCTCTCTCTCTCTCTCTCTCTCTCTCTCTTTGGTATTCCCCTGGAACTCCTTATAAAGGAAGCGGGCGGAACTTTGTGAGCAAATACCACAAGTTAGATTGAGTTTTTTTTTTTTCTTAGTATTTGGATGCGTGCAGGATGCTAATGCGTGCATGTTGATGGCCATATACGTATCTTATGTCCTCTTAAGAGCTATTTACCTTCAAATAGGAGTGGCTGCTAAAAGACGATTTAAATCAGTTTAGGCAGGTAAAGGTGCCAAACCAGATTTCCTTAAAATAGATTTAGCCAGTTAAAGGTGCCAACTCAGATCTACTTTCTTTGTAGGATTACCATCGTGGCTTCCACAAGTTAAGTCGCCTTTGTGGGTTTCATCTCTGTAGGACTCCTGAGATCATCACCTCGATAGGACTCCTGAGAAGGTCCTGTTTTGCTCCGGGCCTGAGAGAATCTCGGAAAAGCCAGACGAGACTCGTCTCAAAACAAAATGGCTTGTCCCAAGGTTTTCATTTTCCCCATTTATATATCTGTCGCAGTTGACAGTAGCAACATCTGTTTCCGCTTTCGAGTTTAGTAGTGTTTCTCAGTGTTGCGTTCCCTATCACCTTCCCCAGGGTCTTGTAGTCCTTTGTGAGAATAAGATTCAACCTTGGAATATTCCCGTTATATTTTGGTTGAATCAGAGGTAATTCATCAGATGAATGATCACAACCATATTCCTTTCTGTATTTCCCGTTGCCTTCTCTTACTTCCTAAATGAACACCATATTCTTTGGAAGCTTGAATTGCAAGTCAGTGGCCCCTGTGGTGGGCTTGTTCGATATGAATATGATTCATTCTTATGAATAATGATAAAAATAATAATTAGATGAACGCTCATTTCATTACAAGATGGCTTCTCTGCCGGTACAGACCCAATTTTGGTCACTGTTTCTTTAAACTTTACGACACTCCCCCCAATCTCCATTCCCTCCCACTTCAAGCAACATTATGCATCTGTCCCGCAACCAGCCTTCTCATTTACCGTGCGGAAATCCTTGTGTTTATTTCAGAGTTCTGGAATTCTCTGGGTTCGTCTGTATTCCTTCTGGCAGTCGTTTCCAGGCTCATCCTTTTAGGATAGAGGGGTAATCCTGAATTATCTTTATTTTCTCTTCTTTGTTCCATAGAAATCTGCATTGAAAAACATAGGATTAACAATAGCAGTAGGGAGGGATAACACCCGTTTTTTTTCGGCCCCCAGCTGAAACCCCTTTCATTCCGTTTACTGTACCTCCGTTCATAATCTCTTCCTTCCATCTTCCTTTCCACCCTCTCTTAACAATTGTTCCATAGTGCAACTGCGAGGTTTCCCTTCTGTTACACCTTTCAAACCTTTTTACTGTCAATTTCCGTTTCAGCGTTGAATGACCTCGTAGGTCCCAGCGCTTGGCCATTGGCCTAAATTTTGTATTCTGTTCTGTTCTATGGATTTTGTGCGACACTGGAAATTGCAAGAAGAACATTGCATATACCAAAGCCTTTGCGAAACCCAAACTGCAAACCTGCAAAAACCTGCTCTGTGGCAGTACATATTCGACTAGTTTAGATAATATATAGGAGTCATAGAAATTGAGTAGCAAAGCGAACCCCTTTCGCTGGAAAAACATAGGCGAAACGGGAGACCACGTTTCGCCTGTGTTTTTCCAGTGAACACCCACAATGTGCGCAACAGACTAGATAGAAAAAACCTAGATAAAAAAAAAAAATCTGGGAGGGAGCAAGGCCTTACCGTGATAGCAAGGTAGCGAAAAACATTTGGAGAAAATTTTCCCGAAAAACAGTTATCTTACTTTCCGCCCACGTCGCCCTCCAGGCAATGAGTGGGCGTCGCCGAAGACATTGGCAATTGTGGCCGAAAATCCCCGAATTCTCTCTCTCTCTCTCTCTCTCTCTCTCTCTCTCTCTCTCTCTCTCTCTCTCCTTCGCCGGTTCCACAATGGCCGGGAGATTCTCTCTCGGAATTCGCCCAGTTGTTTTGATGGTACTTTCTCCGGATGGGGAGGGTCTCTGGTGCTACTTTCAAAGAAGAGTTCGGGAAGGGATTCTGTTGTAAATTATTATATACTTGTTTTGCGGTTATAGCCCCCTTTTTTTTTTTTTAGGTCTCTCTCTCTCTCTCTCTCTCTCTCTCTCTCTCTCTCTCTCTCTCTCTCTCTCTCTCTGGTCATTTAGCATGATCATGGAACTACTGAGGAATTTGCACATACGTATATATATATATATATATATATATATATATATATATATATATATATATATATATATATATATATATATATATATATATATATAAACAAGCTCGATATCAAACTGGGGAATGTGATTGCATCAATAAATTTTCAGAATACAAAACTTTGGGAACAATTAAGTGCCAGTGCACTGTTCCCTTCAAAATGTCAGTCACTACAAGAGTGGGTCGAAACTGCAAGTCCTGACTCGAGAGACGTTACGTACCGTCTGCGTACATTACATTACATTTTAATAAAAAAAAAAAAAAACTAACCTTTCAACGTGAATCTTGATGTCATTTTTCTCTGACCTCTGCACAAGGGTTTGTGGCAACTTCAGTCCAGTTCTACTTTTTTCCCTCATGCCTTCTTTTATCAGTGATTCAACCTTTTTTTATTATTTCTCAGTCAGCCTTTATCGTTCATACGAAAAATGAGTTACTCTAATCTTGAGTTCATATCTAAATCGAAATCCCACAGTAAAGTGAGTCCATTCATCTAAGGCATCTTTTAGTGCCTATATCTCTGTCAGCTTCTCTTTTTTTTTTTTTTTTTATCCAACCCTTCAGTAACGTTTTATGGTATGCAAATTTAATATTGGCTTATGCTGGGTTATTCTCAAGACATTGCAGACTGATAAGTCTGAAGGGATCATTCGGTTTAAATTGCCAAACATATTCTTAAAAGATTATGTTTTGTTTAGATGCTGCGTTTACTGTCATTCATCCTAGTGAAGCTTTGGGTGTTGAATTTTAGTCTGGGATTTAAGGTGATTATTTCTTTGTGTCTTTTTCGACAGGATCTCTCCAAGAACTTTTAGTTTTCTGTAAAAGCAAACTGTTGAGATGGCTTTTTGTCCGTCCGTCCGCTCTCAAATCTTAAAAACTACTGAGGCTAGATGGCTGCAAACTGGTATGTTGATCATTCACCTTCGAATCATTAAACATACCAAGTTGCAGCCCTATAGCCCCGGTAGTTTTGATTTTATTCAAGGTCAAAGTTATCCATAATCGTGCTTCCGGCAGCGATATAGGATAGGCCCCCACCGTGCCGTGGTTAAAGTTTCATGGGCTGCGGCTCATGCAGCATTATACCGAGACCACCAAAAGATAGATCTATTTTCGTTGGCCTTGATTATACGCTGTAGCGGCTGCACAGAAAACTCGATTGCGCCGAAGAAGCTTCGGCCCATTTTTTGCATGTTCTTTAACTTTCTCCAGTGCGTATAATCTTCCGTCTTCCACGAGGCGGGTCCGTCACTTTCCTCGGAGTTCATCTCCGCTTTTGTTTTTCTTATCTTTTTTTTTCTGTTTTAGCAGATTATTTCACCTTCCAAAGTTGTGGATTTCTGTAAGTTATCTTATCGTCTTTCATATATGACCATGTAATTTTCCTGTGGTTGATGTAAGTCTCTTCTATTTTGTAAATTATTTATAGAATAAAAACCAGTCTGGAAAGAACAGTGAAAAGTCAGATTCACCAAGAATATAGATGAGCACACGAAAGACCAGAGATAACAGCGATTGGATGAAGGAAGGAAGAACATTAGTATATTTTTGAATAGGCTGATCCCCTCCCCCACCCCCATTCCATCAGAACCCTGGCATTTGATGTGTGGATATTAGTGAGCACTTCAATAAAATTCAAATTTTATTGAAGGGCTCGCTCATTTCTTAAAGTGTATCCGGTTCTGTCACGAATCCGGTGAATCATCCTTGGAGAAGCCCACGCCTGTGCAAAATATTTTTTGCAGTTCTTAAAATATTTTTTAGACAGAGACAGACAGACATATAATAATACCACCTTACAGAGTTCGTTGTGGAAGGTTTGTAATGTCTCTCGTAAAACTTTTACAACAAAATAAGGGAAGTATTATTACCGACGAAAGTTACAGCAAAGAGTGCTAAACTGGCAGATTGTTTGCCTAGTTCCCCCCCCCCCACCCCCTCCCGAGAGCGGAAAGAATGGTGTCGCTATCGCAGTATCTAATAATGCTGCTGAAACATTCTTCGGGCCGTATATAACTGTCGAGTGACATTCCGCTAATATATGTAGGCCCGCGCTGACAGCGATGCTTCCGCTCCCTTTTCTCCCGGAGAATAGGCTCGGAGGAATGCCGGAAGGGTGATGCGATATTGTGCTTTTACCATTCAATTTGTTTCGTGATGCCGGATTCTGGACTCTCTCTCCCTCTCTCTCTCTCTCTCTCTCTCTCTCTCTCTCTCTCTCTCTCTCTCTCTCTCTCTCTTTTTTTTATTTTGCTTGAGCACAATACTATTCGATTTGTTTTTGATGCCGGATTTTGGACTTCTCTCTCTCTCTCTCTCTCTCTCTCTCTCTCTCTCTCTCTCTCTCTCTCTCTCTCTCTCTCTGTTTTTTTTTATTTTGCTTGAGCACAATACTATTCGATTTGGTTTTTGATGCCGGATTTTGGACTCCTATCTCTCTCTCTCTCTCTCTCTCTCTCTCTCTCTCTCTCTCTCTCTCTCTCTTTCTCTCTTCTCTTTTTATTTTGCTTGAGCACAATACTATTCGATTTGTTTTTTGATGCCGGATTTTGGACTCTCTCTCTCTCTCTCTCTCTCTCTCTCTCTCTCTCTCTCTCTCTCTCTCTCTCTCTCTCTGTTTGTGTGTGAGTGTGTTGTCAATATTTTGCTACAGCACAATATTATTCGATTTATTTTGTGATGTGAGATTTTGGAGTGCTCTCTCTCTCTCTCTCTCTCTCTCTCTCTCTCTCTCTCTCATGCTACAGCGCAATAAAATAACAGCAAATGTTTCTCTTCCACTAAACGATTCTAATACTGATCTCACTCGAAGGCAGATAATATTTTTACCCAAGTCTTTGTTTCTTTGCTTATTCACAAGTTCCATCAAGAACTTGTCGGCGGCAAAGTCGATTATAGATTTCGAGATGAATCCGGGTTCAGAGATATTTTTTTGAGTAGGTGTAGGGACGTTCCCTGTTGCTGCTTCCTATTTCATGTTGTTTTCTCTTATTCAGGTTCACACGGCTTGTACAAACTTGAGAGCTCGACGTCGGTTTCTGTGTAGAAATTATCATAGTTTTTTTTTTTTTTATCAGGGGACGGTCACCCGCAGGGTATATGTACTGGACCTTTGGCTGTACCTCCGTTCATATTCTTTTTCCTCCATCTGACTTTCCACCCTCTCTAACAATCGTTTCATAGTGCAACTGTGAGGTTTTTCTTCTGTTACACCTTTCTAACCTTCTTACTGTCAATTTCCCTTAACCTTTTGTGAGCATATACCGCCTCAGAATTAAAAAAAAAAAAAATGGCCTCTGCATCCGAATCCAGATCCATCCTAAATTTTGATCTACTACTCCTCTTACTTATCCACTTGACTCCTTTAAAATCTATCCAGAATTTTTTGAATGAACCTTTAGAAAAACAAACTGACGTAAAGTGAATATATAACCTCGGCCAAATTACGTTTCCAGAGTTACTGTGACCGTAGTGTGGATGGCTGTTTTTCGAATTGACATGGTCTCATTTTAGCCTTCAGTGCTAACACGAAAACTTCATTTTTACATTTTTTTTATATGTGTATATATATACAGTATATATATATATATATATATGTGTGTGTGTGTGTGTGTGTGTGTGTGTATATATATATTCATTTTTTATCTATATTTATTTATTACATATAGCCTATGTCAGTTCTACGCTATATACCCCCAGTCGTGTGTCCGTCGATCTGTACTCAAGCCATGCAAATGAACCAGCTCACACACACACACACACACACACACACACACACACACACACACACACACACACACACACACACACACGTGGGGGAACCTTCCAGCAACAACACTGAAGTTCAACACCAGCTTAAGGACACAGATATAGACTGCCAGCGTCAAAAGCCGGAGAGAAATATGTAAGTGATGAAGCGAAAAACTCTCGGAGTTTCCTCCCGTGTAGTTGTGTGAGTGATATCTTTGCGCTGGCGTCACGTGAAGTATGGAATGCGCTCGTGCGGTAACGTCACCAGATATAGGAACGATGGAGGTCGATGCAAGAAATGTGTTTTGAAAAGAACGGCGACGATGACTTTTTTTTTTTTTTTGGTCATATGCTGTAGAATATATTTGAAACTGTATATATGTATATATATATATATATATATATATATATATATATATATATACATACCTATGTAAATATTTTATATATATGTGTGTGTGTGTTATGCTTATATATATATATATAATATATATATATATATATATATATATATATATATATATATATATATATATATATATATATATATATATATATATATATATATATATATATATATATATATATATATATATATACATATATATGTGTGTGTGTGTATGCATTTAGGTATGCGCGCGCACGAGAAGTAATAAAAACAAGGCAATTAAACTAGGTTAAAAGCCTTAAAATAACGGCGCTGATTTTTGCAAGCGATGCATTATTGACTGCGAACAGTGTAGTGAAGAGAAACTTCCGAAACAGTGAAAGAGATTGACGGTGAGCAACAGCCAGTTAACGGATGTAAGTGAAAACCAAAAAGAATGACATGAATTTCAACGTGGAGAGGTGATTCACACACCAGGTGAACCAGGGAAGGTACCAGGTCCTCGGCAGAGGACAGCGGAGAGATTTGGAGTTCCATTGGAACCAGTTAAGAAATACTCGTCGTGGCGGCGTGAGTCTTGAAATCGAAAAACAAATCCACAGTTACGTGTGGGTGCGTATATTTGAAAATGAATCTCTACAGAGAGTTTTCGGGAGTCTGTTAGATCCCTGTTTCGTGTCTTTGAAAATATTAAAAATAAAAATCTCTACAGAGAGGTTTCGGGAATCTGTTCGATTCTCTTTTTCGTATATTTAAAAATAGATCTCTACAGAGAGGTTCGGGAATCTGTTCGATTCCCTTTTTCATGTATTTAAATATAAAAATCTCTACAGAGAGCTTTCGGGAATCTGTTCGATTCCCTTTTTCGTATATTTATTAAAAATAAAAATCTCTACAAAGAGGTTTCGGGAATCTGTTCGATTCCCATTTTCGTATATTTAAAAATAAATCTCTACAGAGAGGTTTCGGGAATCTGTTCGATTCCCTTTTTCATGTATTTAAATATAAAAATCTCTACAGAGAGCTTTCGGGAATCTGTTCGATTCCATTTTTCGTATATTTATTAAAAATAAAAATCTCTACAAATAGGTTTCGGGAATCTGTTCGATTCCCATTTTCGTATATTTAAAAATAAATCTCTACAGAGAGCTTTCGGGAATCTGTTCGATTCCCTTCTTCGTATATTTAAATATCAAAATCTCTACAAAGGGCGTTCGGGAATCTGTTCGATTACCTTTTTCATATATTTAAAAACAAATCTCTACAGAGAGCTTTCGGGAACCTGTTCGATTCCCTCTTTCGTATATTTAAAAATAAAAATCTCTACAGAGAGCTTTCGGGAATCTGTTCGATTCCATTTTTCACATATTTAAATATAAACCTCTATAAATAGCTTTCGGGAATCTGTTCGATTCCCTTTTTCGTCGGTCTTGAATTTGACATTCACCATCAGTCCTCGCCGCCGCAGTCATTTTCAATTAGTCGTGGCTTGCCAGTACCTGCTATATATCGTGGTCAGTTCGTAATAATATCTTGTTATTGTTATTTAAGACACGATGATGTCGAAAATACTTGCGTACTACGGAAGAATGCGCATTTATATCCTAAAATCGTGGAACGAATAGAAAACTTAGCTTTCGGTTAAGGTAAGTCGAAAAGTCCACACCAGGCCATCTAACGCCCTCTCATACCTTACCACATTGGCGATCCGCCTTTGAGAAAGTGCTCGTGCCAAACCAACTTAATCTAAACCAACGAACCAACCATTCATGTTGCTCCTGGTATCGCTTTTGCTCGCAATAGCAATTACGTCAGCAGCGTGATTTGTTAAAACGGCGGTGGTGCCGTGTATGTATGTATGTCTGCCCAAACTTTGGGACGAGCTTCGGGTATTTAGCCTCATTTTAGTTCAGGCTTTCCTTCCCTGCTGCTGGTGTTGCTGTCATCCTTTTAGCATCCACGTTATGAATGTCGAATGCTGCAGAGTCTAAAATTACACCCGGGCATAGCGAAGAAAGAGCGGCGATGCATCAGGAAGCGAGGAAGAATGAGAAATGACTTCAAGTAGTCATAAACAGACCTTTCGTCTCATGACGACGAACCGTCTCCACCGGGAACCATCGAAGCAAGAACTCTTTAACAACCGAACAAAGAGGGCCATTTAAAAATACAAAAGGGGATGTCCTTGAGAGAGAGAGAGAGAGAGAGAGAGAGAGAGAGAGAGAGAGAGAGAGAGAGAGAGACGCCGAGCATTCAGCGCCGTCGGAAGGCGAAGGATGCTTAAAACCAAGGTAGGAGGGATCCATTGGAGTCTCACCCCGTTCCACCCACTCTCTCTCTCTCTCTCTCTCTCTCTCTCTCTCTCTCTCTCTCTCAACAGTAAAATAGAACCTCTGTACAGTCCGTGACAAGCGGAACTCAAATTCGAAATGGGACGAGATGAGGCCTTGCTTTTAGGGGGCCGTAAAGCGATGATAAATGCAGTTCACTTTCCTTTCCCATGCGGCTTCTCCTCGTCGCTCTTGTTTTTATAATTTCGTTTTGATTTTTAAGTGTTATTTTGTTTTTGTTTTCTTTTTGAAGTGCGGGTGGTTGTACTCTTTAATTTTTATTGCTTCTTATGTTCATCATTTTCAGTTCAGTTTCTGCATAACCCGTATTTTACTGAACTGAATATGCCTTTCCCCGAGATTGTCGTCAAGGCAATTCGCTGTTTTTGGGTTCTCTCATTTATTTTCCCTCTCCGTCCCCTTTATCTTTTCGCAATTTCTTAACCATCAAATCTATTTCCACTCTGTATTCTTCTTCTTCTTCTTCTTCTTCTTCTTCTTCTTCTTCTTCTTCTTCTTTGAATCCACCCGCTCGAGCTCCGGAAGGAAAAGAGATGATTGGGGGAAAAGATTTCTCTCAGATAGAAGCTGAGTGAGAAGGAGAAGCAGAAGAAGAATACAGAGTGGAAATAGAAGCCTCCTCCCCCTACCTTTCTCTCTCTTTTCTCTCTCTCTCTCCCCCATTCCATTGCTTACCCTCATCATCACATTTCGACTTGGCTCATCCATTTCCTGGACGTTCTCCTCTCCTTTTCCCGTCCGTGCATTCTCGGTCCTCTGGGCTGAATTTATGCCAGAGCGAAAACTGCTTTGCTGTCCAGTATCGTAGCAAAGTCGCGCCCACGGTAGGAAAAAGCCTGTATACGGGGAAATGGAAATGCAAAAGATTAAATATGGGAGAGGAATTCTCTCTCTCTCTCTCTCTCTCTCTCTCTCTCTCTCTCTCTCTCTCTCTCTCTCTCTCTCGTTTGATTTAGTCCAGAGAACGAAATGGAAATGGAAGTGCAAAAGATAAATATGGGAAAGATCTCTCTCTCTCTCTCTCTCTCTCTCTCTCTCTCTCTCTCTCTCTCGTTTGATTTACTCAAGAGAACGAAGTCACATTTATCTTGTTCTTCTTTCGCAAACCAACTTTTTTTTTCTGTCTCGCATATTTCGTCTCCCTCTTTCATTTCTCCAGTCTTCATTTTATGTGAGGGAATTAATTTTTCGATGCTCGTTCATACCTTGTTCCTACGTATTACCCTTCGTTCATTTTAGTTTTCTGTAAAGAAAACTATTGTGCTGGCTTTGGTTCGTCCTGTCCTAATTTGTTTCTGTCCGCACTTGTTTCGTCCGCCTCAGATCTTAAAACTACTGAGGCTAGAGGGCTGCAAATTGGTATGTTGATCATCCACCCTCCAGTCATCAAACATACCAAAATTGCAGCCCTCTAGCCTCAGCAGGTTTTATTTTTATTTAATGTTAAATTTTGCTATATTCAAAAGGCTCTGGCAATCGATATATAGGACAGGCTACCACTGTGCCGTGGTTAAAGTTTATGGGTCGCTGCTCATACAGCATTATATCGAGACCACCGAAAGATAGATGTATTTTCGGTGGCCTTGGATTATACGCTGTACAGAAAACTCGGGATTAAGTACCAAGAAACTTTGGCGATTGTTTGTACTTGCTTCCATGTTGTTTTTGTCGAGCTGTCCTTGACGTTTTCAGTTTTCATTATGTAAGTTGCTTTTAGACGTTTAGACTCAGGGAGATTACTGCATATATATATATATATATATATATATATATATATATATATATATATATATATATATATATATATATATATATTTGTATTATACATACAGTATATATATATATATATATATATTTGTATTTTATATACAGTATATATATATATATATATATATATATATATATATATATATATATATTTATATATATATATATATATATATATATATATATATGTGTGTGTGTGTGTGTGTGTGTGTGTGTGTGTACATGTATATGAATATGTGAATTTATATGTTATATATACATGTATATTATATATATATTTATATATTTTATATATACATATATATATATATATATATGTATATATATATATATATATATATATATATATATATATATATATATATATATATATATATATATATATATATATACACACACACATCTCAGTTAATTTCTTTTCATTTCGTTCCGCAAACCTTTGCCTAGACGCCCTGCCAAATGACGGCACGGAGCTTTATCAAAGCAGACGTTGTTTTAATCCAGAGACGGTGTTGAAGTTATTCCGCCGAGAATTTGATTAGGCCTCCGGCACCTTTCGTGTCGCTGGCGGAATATTCCGACGCCCATTGCACCCATATTGCGTTAGAAGAACCCATATCTCGTCTCTGGTCTTTCGCAGAAGGAAAATTATCTCGTTGAAAACCATCCCGGAAATAAATATATGAATTCATGGTTTTAAATGACCGTTGGTCACATACGTAGGGAAGGTGACCTGGAAATTGAAAATGGTCGTTACCCTATCTGTTCGTTGGGATTCATGTTGAAAAGCAGTCACGCCTAGCGTTCGTTTTTAAGTGAAAAGATTGAGTTTTCTGTGTGACTGAAAATTATCGTGATTTTAGAGATGAAGAATATTCATTTATATATTTCTGGTGTCGGAGAATTCACCTGAAGCCCAAATTCATGATGGCCTTCTATAAAACGAGAAACACTATATTAGGAGAAACGCTACTTTCTTCCCGGGTGATGATGTTGATTGGGCTGGCCTTATGCCAGCACGGGCTCACGCTCGGAGTGAGGATTTCTCAGTGGGCAGGTCCTTCGGTATTCAAAGCAGCCTGAAAAGAAAGTTCTTTGATGTTGTTGAAAATATTTTTCTTGTTAGTATCTATAGTAAACATATTATTATTATTATTATTATTATTATTATTATTATTATTATTATTATTATTATTATTATTATTTTGTGTAATAATAATCCACAATTATATAGTAAACTATATTACTGGGTAAAATACTATATGATTGTTTATTTTTATTATACAAACTTTTTTCACGAGATTGTGAATTTCTTAGCATTATTATTATTATATTATTATTATTATTATTATTATTATTATTATTATTATTATTATTATTATTATTATTAAAAGCAGCCTCAAAAGAAAGTTCTCTGGTGTTGTTGACAATATTTTTCTTTATAGTATCTGTAGTAAATATATTATTATTATTATTATTATTATTATTATTATTATTATTATTATTATCTTCATTTTGTTTAATTTTCATTACACAAATTAATAATAATAATAATAATAATAATGCAAATCTTCTTCACAATCCCGTGAATATGTTTATAAAATACAAAATCCACATTTATGTAAATTACTGTATTTATTTTATTTGTAAATACAGTAATTTACATAAATGTGGATTTTGTCATTTAATAATAATAATAATAATAATAATAATAATAATAATAATAATAATAATATATTTGCTATAGACAATATCAGTAAAGGTAATGTCAAAACTAAAGGAACAATCCGGAGGTGGCCAGAAAACTCCGCGGAAGAAGGCTACCCCAAGTAGCTGGGAAAAATCCGTACGCCCATTACAGCTCCCGCGGCTAATGGTCCGTACCGAGTGTTAGGAGTCGCTAGAGCGTACCAGCTGATTAACACGAGCGTTCCAAGAGGCCTCTCCCTCGTAAACAGTCCTCTTGCACTTTTGTTTCTGTTAATATGCTCGCCTACTTGTATATGGGCCGAGAGGATGTGCAGTATAAGGATTTTTTTGTCAGCGATTTCTGTATGTATGTGTGTATGTATATATATGTATGTATGTATATGTGTGTATGTCTATATATACATATATAGATATAAATAATGTATATATATATATACTATATATATATATATATATATATATATATATATATATATATATATATGTGTATACGTATATCTGTGTGTTTATATATGTATATATTTATATATATATATATATATATATATATATATATATATACATATACATATACACACACACACTTATATACACTTACATATGCATAGTAACACCTTTCTTCCTAGTAGGAGGGGATGGCATCCTTTTGGGGCCTTTAGCAGGTTTTTAGGAGTTTGGCAGCCCCAAGCTATTTTTTTTTTTTTAACCTTGATTTCAGTTGACCGTGGTACCCAGTTACAGCTGGGTGGATTTAGCGACCCTTGGTCCTATTAGACGTGGACCGAATGCTGCACCATTCAGCACCGTTGCTTAATTTTTTTTTGGGCCTCATTTGTAAATTCTTAAAAGTGAGTGAGAGAGAGTTTATCATGTTCCCGAAGCCCGGCAAAAAATGGACAGCATGAACAACTGTAATACTGCACTGAGCATAATTATTTATTGCTGTCATTCTTTATTTAATTTGGTTTTTTGGTCAATTAAGTTAATATCGTGAGCTGCTGTATTTTCGTTCACCTTCTCTTACTTCCTAATAAGCACCATATTCTTTGGAAGTCTGAATTTCAAGTCATGGCCCTGTGTTGGGTTCTGTTCCATATGAATAAAATCATCTTCTGAATAATAATAATAATAATAATAATAATAATAATAATAATAATAATAATAATAATAATAATAATAAAATAATAATAAGAAGAAAAAGAAGAAGAAGTCCATATGAATAGGTTCATCTTCTGAATAATAATAATAATAATAATAATAATAATAATAATAATAATAATAATAATAATAATAATAATAATAATAATAAGTGATGGACTCCTAAGGAGGCAGGATGCAACCCGAAACCCCACACTATAAAAACCACCCAGTCGAATAGCATGACTGTGATAGACTAAAAAAAAAAGCAAATAAATAATAAATAATAATAATAATAACAATAATAATAATAATAATAATATTAATAATAAGTGATGGACTCTTGGAAGCAGGATGCAACCTGAAACCCCATTAATTATAAAAAAACCACCCAGTCGAATAGCATGACTGTGGATAGACTAAAAAGAAGCAACAAAATAATAATAATACACACAATAATACACACACACAATATAATAATAATAATAAGTGATGGACCCAAGGAAGCAGGATGCACCCGAAACCCCACACTATAAAAACCACCCAGTCGAATAGGATGACTGGTGGGGATAGACTAAAAAGAAGCAAATAAATAATAATAATAATAAATAATAATAATAATAATAATAATAATATAATTAATAATAAGTGATGGACTCTAAGGAAGCAGGATGCAACTGAAACCCCACACTATAAAACCACCCAGTCGAATAGGATGACTGTGATAGACTAAAAAGAAGCAAATAAATAATAATAATAATAATACATAATAATAATATAACACATAATAATATATAATAAATAATAAGTGATGGACTCAAGGAGCAGGATGCAACCCGAAACCCACACTATAAAAACCACTCCAGTCGAATAGGATGACTGTGATAGACTAAAAAAGAAGCAAATAAATAATAATAATAATAATAATAATACAATAATAATAATATAATAATAAGTGATGGACTCCTGGAAGCAGGATGCAACTGAAACCCCACACTATAAAAACCACCCAGTCGAATAGGATGACTGTGATAGATAAAAAAGAAGCAAATAACACACACACACACACAATAATAATAATAATAATAATAATAATAATATTAATAATAATATAATAATAAGTGATGGACTTAAGGAAGCAGGATGCAACCTGAAACCCCACACTATAAAAACCACCCAGTCGAATAGATGACTGTGATAGACTAAAAAGAAGCAAATAAATAATAATACTAATAATACACACACACACACAATATAATAATAATAATAATAAGTGATGGACTCCTAAGGAAGCAGGATGCAACCCGAAACCCCACACTATAAAAACCACCCAGTCGAATAGCATGACTGTGATAGACTAAAAAAGAAGCAACAAATAATAATAATAATAATAATAATAATAATAATAATAATAATAATAATAATAATACACACACACAAGTGATGGACTCCCATGAAGCAGGATGCAACTGAAACCCCACACCATAAAACCACCCAGTCGAATAGCATGACTGTGATAGACTAAAAGAAGCAAATAAATACACACACACACACAATAATAATAATAATAATAATAATAATAATAATAATAAGTGATGGACTCCTGAAGCAGGATGCAACCCGAAACCCCACACTATAAAAAAACCACCCAGTCGAATAGGATGACTGTGATAGACTAAAAAGAAGCAAATAAATACACACACACACAATAATAATAATAATAATAATAATAATATAATATAACACATTAATAATAAGTGATGGACTCTAAGAAGCAGGATGCAAACCCGAAACTCACACTATAAAAACCACCCAGTCGAATAGGAGGACTGTGATAGACTAAAAAGAAGCAAATAACACAATAATAATAATAATAATAATAATAATAATAATAATAATAATAATATAATTAATAATAAGTGATGGACTCCTAAGGAAGCAGGATGCAACCCGGAAACCCCACACTATAAAAACCACCCAGTCGAATAGGATGACTGATAGACTAAAAAGAAGCAAATAAATAATAATAATAATAATAATAATAATAATAATAATAATAATAATAATACAATAATAATAATAATATATAATAATAATAAGTGATGGACTCAAGGAAGCAGGATGCAAACTGGAAACCCTAATAATTATAAAAAACCACCAGTCGAATAACAGCATGACTGTGATAGACTAAAAGAAGCAAGAACAATAAATACACACACAATAATAATAATAATAATAATAAGGATGGACTCTAAGAAGCAGGATGCAACCTGAAACCCCACACTATAAAACCACCCAGTCGAATAGGATGACTGTGATAGACTAAAAAGAAGCAAAATAAATAATAATAATAATAATACACACACACAATACACACACACACACACATAATATATAATAATAAGTGATGGACTCCAAGGAAGCAGGATGCAACCTGAAACCCCACACTATAAAACCACCCAGTCGAATAGGATGACTGTGGATAGACTAAAAAGAAGAAATAAATAAATAATAATAATAACACACACACACAATAATAATATAATTAACATAATATTATAATGGATGGACCAAGGAAGCAGGATGCAAACCTGAAACCCCACACTATAAAACCACCCAGTCGAATAGGATGACTGTGGATAGACTAAAAAAAGAAAATAAATAATAATAATAATAATAATAATAATAATAATAATAATATAATAATAATAATAAGTGATGGACTATAAGGAAGCAGGATGCAACCTGAAACCCCACACTATAAAAACCACCCAGTCGAATAGCATGACTGTGATAGACTAAAAAAGAAGCAAATAAATAATAATAATAATAATAATAATAATAATAATAATAATAATAATAATAATAATAATAATATAATAATAATAATAAGTGATGGACTCCTAAGGAAGCAGGATGCAACCCGAAACCCCACACTATAAAAACCACCCAGTCGAATAGCATGACTGTGATAGACTAAAAAAGAAGCAAATAAATAATAATAATAATAATAATAATAATAATAATAATAATAATAATAATATAATAATAATAATACGTGATGGACTCCTAAGGAAGCAGGATGCAACCCGAAACCCCACACTATAAAAACCACCCAGTCGAATAGGATGACTGTGATAGACTAAAAAAGAAGCAAATAAATAATAATAATAATAATAATAATAATAATAATAATAATAATAATATATAATAATAAGTGATGGACTCAAGGAAGCAGGATGCAACCTGAAACCCCACACTATAAAAACCACCCAGTCGAATAGATGACTGTGATAGACTAAAAAGAAGCAAATAAATAATAATAATAATAATAATAATAATAATAATAATAATAATAATAATAATATAATAATAATAATAATAAGTGATGGACTCCTAAGGAAGCAGGATGCAACCCGAAACCCCACACTATAAAAACCACCAGTCGAATAGATGACTGTGATAGACTAAAAAGAAGCAAATAAATAATAATAATAATAATAATAATAATAATAATAATAATAATAATAATATAATAATAATAATAAGTGATGGACTTGAAGCAGGATGCAACCTGAAACCCCACACTATAAAAACCACCCAGTCGAATAGGGATGACTGTGATAGACCAAAAAGAAGCAACAAATAATAATAATAATAATAATAATAATAATAATAATAATAATAATAATAACGAATACTTTACAAATGAATTTCGTACGAGTCTTGGCAATATCTCCATCTCTTAATATATCTGTGGATCAAGTGACTTTTTGGTCAATGTATTTCAGGAAGCTTTTTCTCGATTCGTTTTCATGTGTGAATAATCTTTTTCTGCCACTTCTTCCATTTCATTTCTCATTGCATTTTCGTATATTGCAATGAAAGTGCTTTTTTTTTTTTTTTTTTTTTTTTTTTTTAATTTTCCTTCCATACCAACACCGTCGAGTCGCATTCAACAATATCCTCGTTGAAGAAAGTTTTGCATTTTAGTTTTTAAAGAGAAGCGGTAATGTACAAAGTTTGGCAGTCACGAAAACATTCTGGGAGTCGCAAGAAAGACTTTTCTTCGACATTTTCCGGATTTGTTGAAATCCTTCGCCGTGCAAGAAAGGCGCCTGAGATGACAGATTGAAATGTACTCGATTTCGCCATACAGAAATGTCTTCCCTCCAAATATCTCTACGTAAAGTGTTTATTTCTTGGCGGACCCCATGGGAGTGGGGGGGGGGGTTAGTGTCGTCAGTGTACCTCATGCGGTGCGCTGTATGCATTACTTGGGGGGCTTTCCAGCGTCCCATCTGCCCCCAGCTGCAACCTCTACCATTCATTTTACTGTAGCTCCTTTCATATTCTCTCTCTTCCATCTGACTTTCGTCAACCCTCTCCTAACAGTTGTTTCATAGTGCAACTGCGAGGTTTTCCTCCTGTTACACCTTTCAACCTTCATACTGTTAAATTCCCTTGCTTGCTCTTTTGCCTAAAATCTAGATTCTATTCTGTATTCTGTATCCTAACGGACAGATTTTAGTAGACAGTAACTTGATCTTTTAGATCACTTTTCCAACCTCTACAGGGCTTTCGGTGAGCGCTGAAGAGGCCGGAACGAAAGCGACTCTTTGCAGATTACAGATGATACAATTTAAGGCCTGGTACCATTTTTCAGAAGGTGGAAGCAGCAGGGAAGTTGTTGTCATTATTCACCCTGACAGGATTCACTCCTCTTTTTTTTTTTCTGTATCCTTGCGTTAGAGGGAAGCTACGATTCATAGCTGACATACCCACGACGTAAGTATGGAATTCACCTCATGGGTCGGTGGTGTATTATTATTATTATTATTATTATTATTATTATTATTATTATTATTATTATTATTCAGAGGATGAACCCTATTCATACGGAACAAGCTCACCAAAGGGGCCATTGACTTGAAATTCAGGTTTCCAAAGAATATGGTGTTAATTCGAAAGAAATAACGGAAGGTAATGGGAAAAACAAAAAAAAAAAGATCAGCCTCTGGGAAAAGAAAGAGGCCCCTAATTGTGAAAATGGGGGAAGGGGGAGGGGGTGAATTTGAACATAATTTTCCATTCCATGTAAAGGAATGAGGTCTGATCGATTTCAGGATTTGTGGGATTGGAATAGAAAAATTGACTGCTATACTTGCTCTTACCACGACCAGATCTTCCTGTTTTATACACTATAGACGCTAGAATCACTGCCATGTATGGCTGCCACATCCATCCTTTAACCGGTGAACCAGTGTGTGTTTGTGTGTGTTCAGATTTAAGTTGAGAAACATGTTTGTAATTCGAATAAAACGCGCCAGTTTCTTTTCAGCCATTCATCCCAGTGAATCGAGTTTTTAGTTTTGTCTGTGTGATCTTGTAACTCTCTCTTTTACATGTCCAGTTGCTGAAATATTTCAGTGTTTTGGAACCGTTTATTCCTTACTCCACATTTTCGTCGTACAATATTCGGACAGCGTCCGGCTGCCTCTTTCAGATTATCTTTTGTTTTCGTTGTTTATCTTCTTCTCCGTTATGTTCATTGTTCATATTTGTTCTTTTACCTCAGAATATTTCCTCTCTAATTTCTTTCACTTAGTTTCTTCCCTTGATTAGTTTTTTCATCGTAAGTATCTGCTCAATGAAATTATTATACTGTTAATATGAAAGTGAATCTTGTATGAGAATGTAAAAACGAGAGAGTGACATGTTTGGTGGAAGAGTATGTTTTGGTTGTGGATTTATATGTATAGATTAGGAAAAAATTATCTTTGTGCAAACGTGTGTGAAAAATGGGAGGGCATTACGTAAGGTTCTTTGCGGCGTCCCTTCGTCCACTAGCTGCAACCCTTATCATTCCTTTTACTGTACCTCCGCTCATATTCTCTTTCTTCCGTCTTACTGTCCACCTTCTCCTAACATTGATTCATAGTGCAACTGCAAGTAGTGTCAATTCCCGTTTCAGCGCTGAATGGCCTCATAGGTCCCAGCGATTGACCTTTGGCCAAAATTTTATATTCTCTTCTGTTCTACAGACTATTGGGAAAGATTTATAATATTTGTAAGAGGATGAAGTCTTAAGATAGAATTTGTGTAGGCACAAAAAGTTATTTGCCCCTTGATGATGCGACGTCAAATTTGATGTCCACAAAGTAAGCCTCCCATCTCTCTCTCTCTCTCTCTCTCTCTCTCTCTCTCTCTCTCTCTGTGTGTGTGTGTGTGTGTGTTTACATGGCAATTAATCAAAGCTTTAATGGAAATGCTTCTGGGAGGCATTATGTTCCGTCAGACCTTCGATGGTTTTCCCCTTCATCCGGAAGACATTCGATCTGTCGAGGATGACTAAGAGAAGATATTAGATAATTGTTATTTATCATCGGTCTCATCTTTTATCTTCCTACTTTCCTGCCACATTCTTCTTATCAGTTCTTCTCTTTTATTCATCGATTCTGAAAGAATGCGTGATGGAATTGTTTTTGATGTTAGGAACTTCTAGTTCTCTGTAAAAGAAAACTGTTGTGCCGGTTTAGTCTGTCCTTCCGCACTTTGTCTGTCCGCTCAGATCTAAAATTGCTGAGGCCAGAGGGTTGCAAATTGCGCGTTGATCATCCACCCTCCAATCATCAAGCATACCAAATTGCAGCCCTAGCCTCAGTGCAGTTTTTATTTTATTTAAGGTTAAAGCTAGCCATAATCGTGCTTCTGGAAACGATATAGGACAGGCCACCACTGTGCCGTGGTTAAAGTTTCATGGGCCGCTGCTCATACAGCATTATACCGAGACCACCGAAAGATTGATCTATTTTCGGTGGCCTTGATTATACGCTGTAGCGGATGTACAGAAAACTCGATTGCGCCTAAGAAACTTCGGTGCATTTTTTACTTGTTTAGATTACAATTACAGTGATTATTTCAGGCGGTTTCAGTGTGCTCGACAATATTCCTCACCAACGCGAAATATTATTTCTCTTTTACTGTAGTTCTAGAACATGTTTCTGTGTCAGAGTAATGGTAAAAGTACTGGAAAATCCCATTCCAAGAATTTCTATCCATTGCACGCGCCCCAACTCCTTTGTTTCTGGAATCCTGGAAGAGGAGCAGCCTGGAAGGGCCTTCTGTATGGAAGGTCCTTAGTCTTGGTGTTGCTTCCAGACTGAGATTAATTCCGTGGAGGTCATGTGACTCAAGCCACCCGACTCTGTGGCAATACAAATTGGATACCAGCGAGAAATACACAAACACACACACTCTCTCTCTGTACCTCTAACACACACACACATACGCATGCGCGCGTGCAAGTGGTCTTGTAGCGCGCGTTGCATTCCAATAGTGTCGTGAATTACTGAAATTGTCTATATTTTGTAATGTTTTCGGTATTTGTTGGCCTCGCCTTTCTTCGTTTCCATTTTGAACGTAGTTTCTGTTTCCAGTTCTTATTTCCAGTCTTCTGGGGCTCCTTGAATCGCGCCAGTAATTTTGTATGTGCAATTCGTCCTTTTTTGTATTCTGTGACCAAGTGGCTGATTGTCAAGAGGTCAGTACCGACTCGCCTCTGCATGGGATTCTAAGCCTCTAGGTTGAAAGTTATTGTGGTTCAACTTGATTTAGCGTTTATAATATATATATATATATATATATATATATATATATATATATTATATATATATATTTTTATATATATAATATATATTATATATATGTATATACATAAATATATATAAACACCTGGTATAGCTACAATTAATTTTATTTTTTAGCTTTTATTGCTTCTTGGGTAAAGGTTTACTTATTAGCCGCTGTTTGTGTCTCAGTGTTTGCAAACGTTTCAGACAACCATGCTTATAAATGTGTGAATGACAACCATGCTTATGAATTGTGAATGACAACCCATGCTTATAAATGTGAATGACAACCATGCTTTTTTTAATAAATCTGTGAATGACAACCATGCTAATAAATCTGTGAATGACAACCATGCTTATAAATGTGTGAATGACAACCATGCTTATAAATCTGTGAATGACAACCATGCTTATATATGTGTGAATGTAACCATGCTTATAAATGTGTGAATGACAACCATGTTTATAAATCTGTGAATGACAACCATGCTTATAAATCTGTGAATGACAACCATGCTTATGAATCTGTGAATGACAACCATGCATATAAAGTGTGTGAATGACAACCATGCTTATGAATCTGTGAATGACAACCATGCTTATAAATGTGTGAATGACAACCATGCTTATAAATGTGTGAATGACAACCATGCTTATAAATCTGTGAATGACAACCATGCTTATAAATCTGTGAATGACAACCATGCTTATATATGTGTGAATGTAACCATGCTTATAAATGTGTGAATGACAACCATGCTTATAAATGTGTGAATGACATCCATGCTTATAACCTCTGAATGACAACACGCATATATGTGTGAATTAACCATGTTTATAAATGTGTGAATGACAAACTATGTTTATAAATCTGTGAATGACAACCATGCTTATGAATCTGTGAATGACAACCATGCATATAAGTGTGTGAATGACAACCATGCTTATGAATCTGTGAATGACAACCATGCTAATAAATGTGTGAATGACAACCATGCTTATAAATGTGTGAATGACAACCATGCTTATAAATGTGTGAATGACAACCATGCTTATAAATCTGTGATTGACAACCATGCTTATAAATCTGTGAATGACAAGCATGCTTATATATGTGTGAATGTAACCATGCTTATAAATGTGTGAATGACAACCATGCTTATAAATGTGTGAATGATAACCATGCATATAAATCTGTGAATAACAACCATGCTTATATATGTGTGAATGTAACCATGCTTATAAATCTGTGAATGACAACCATGCTTATATATGTGTGAATGTAACCATGCTTATAAATGTGTGAATGACAACCATGCTTACAAATATGTGAAAGACAACCATGCCTATATATCTGTGAATGGCAACCATGCTTATAAATCTGAGAATGACAACCATGCTTATAAATATGTGAACGATAACCATGCTTATAAATGTGTGAACGATAACCATGCTTATAAATGTGTGAATGACAACCATGCTCATAAATCTGTGAATGAAACCATGCCTATAAATCTGTGAATGAAACCATGCTTATAAATCTGAGAATGACAACGTGCTTATAAATCTGAAAATGACAACCATGCTTATAAATCTGAGAATGACAACCATACTTATAAATGTGAATGATAAACTATGCTTATAAATGTGTGAATGACACCCATGCTTATAAATGTGTGAATGACAACCATGCTTATAAATCTGTGAATAAAACCATGCCTATAAATCTGTAATTGAATCCATGCTTATAAATATGAGAATGATAACTGTGCTTATAAATCTGTGAATGAAACCATGCTTATAAATCTGTGAATGACGACCATTCTTATAAATCTGTGAATGACAACCATTCTTATAAATCGGTGAATGAAACCATGCTTATAAATCTGAGAATGACAACGTGCTTATAAATCTGTGAATGACAACCATGCTTATAAATCTGTGAATGAAACCATGCTTATAAATCTGTGAATTAAAATTTGCACAGGAACAGCAAACCAGGAAGTACACTTTCCCCCATTCACACGCAGCCAGAAAAACGTCTTTAATTGAGTCCAATTTTTCAGGCCAAGTTGACTCAGCTATCCGATCAAAAAGTATTTTTTTCTATAAGCCATCCCCATCCACATGCAGTTAAAAGGATAAAAAAAGGGCGGGGGCAGCGTAGGTGGGGACTTGACAGGGGCTTTTGATCTCCCTCTATGGTTTTTTTCAAGTATCCCCCCCGGAGAGGTTGGGAACAGAAAACGGCGCCAGTGTTCCTCACACATATATATGGAAGAATTGATTTGTGTGACCTCAGTTTGAAACTTGCTCTCGGATATTGGGAAAAAATAAAAATTTTTCTAATAGGTTAATGGGTCAGGTACATATGTGACCTTTGCTTTTGAGACTCAAAGGAAGGAAGCTCAAAAGATTAAACTCAAATGTACTGATTGAATCTGCATTTAAAGATTAAAGGCCGATTCACATTATAACATCACGTCACCGACACGTCACGTCACGTCAAAGTACGTGAGAACTTCTTGTACGCAATCAAATGGACTTGTTCACACCATCACGTCACGTCACCACCAAGCACACGGCATCCACCGTCACGTCAGGACACGTTTTCTTGGGAAAGGATATTTTGACGTGACGTGACGGTGCTTATGCAAGTTTCTTAACGCTAAGTCTGGGAGCCGCTGAGGTTGGCCACGAACTGAAAAGGGATTGTGATGGATAGTGTGAATATAAGGCACGGTTGATGGGACGTTGACGTGACGTGACGTGACGTGATGGTTTGATGTGAATCAGCCTGAACTCGTCTTCCTCTTTTGGGAAATAGTTTGAAAGCCATTTGGGAAAGGGAATCTTTGCAGTAACACCTCTTTTGTGCTCATGTATGTAGTTTGTTGTTAAGTCATGCTTTCACACTATTGGTAACGAGAGTAATAAGTAACAGTTTTTTTTTTTCTTTTAATTGGTTATTTCAGTCAATGTTCACCATATCTTGCTGCGCCTTTGGTGGTTCATCTTTTTTGCGAACTTTTAGTTTTCTGTAAAGGAAAACTATTGTGCCGGCTTTGTTTGTCCATCCGCACTTTTTTCTCTCCGCACTTTTCTGTCCGCCCTCGGATCTTAAAAACTACTAAGGCTAGAGGGCCCCAAGTTAGCATGTTGATCATCCACCCTCCAATCATCAAATATACCGCATTGCAGCCCTCTGACCTCAGTAGTGTTTATTTTATTTAAGGTTAAAGTTAGCCATAATCGTGCTGCTGGCAACGATATAGGATAGGCCACCACCGTGCCGTGGTTAGACATTCATAGGCCGCGGCTCATACAGCATTATACCGAGACCACCGAAAGATAGATCAATTTTCGGTGGCCTTGATTATAACGCTGTAGGATCTGTACAGAAAACTCGATTGCGCCGAAGAAACTTCGACGCATTATTTTATTTGCTTTTTCTTAGCCTCTTTTTATCTCATGCGATGACTTGGCGGAAATTATGTATTCTGTTTTATGTCTGTCCAGTCACTCTTGTCAGAAAATACCTCAGAAAGTTATTAATGGGTTTCAATAAAATTTCCTTGGAGGGTTGGGCTGTTGGCCAAGAAATCTCATTAAGTTCAAAGATGAGAACGGATTGCGCGTGTCTTATCGTCGAGAATGCAGTCACTGAGTTTTAGATGCCTTAATTTTTCACTAGTAAGAAAATTAGCTTTAGAGGTCTTTTGTTTCATGTCAATTGAAATCTGTAATTGAAATATATATTTATTTACCTATCTCCATTCCCTGAGCTGCTCGTTCATCATCATCATCATCATCATCGCCTCCCACACCGTGTTGTTATTATTATTATTCAGAAGATGAAACCTATTCATATGGAACAAACCCACCAAAGGGGCCACTGACTTGAAATTCAAGCTCCCAAAGAATATTATGGTGTTCATTAGGAAGAAGTAAGAGGAGGTCAAGGGAAATACAGAAAGAAGAGATCTCACTGACTAAAAAGATAAAATAAATTAATAAATTAATAAGTAATAGGTTAATAAAAAGATAAACATGCAGTCAAATGCAAGGAGAATAGTATTAGGGTAGTGTGAAAGTCCGCCACTCATTCATTTCCTGTGCTTTATCTTCCACAAATCTCCACTCGTCTCCAGCCTCTTTTCTCATAATTCTCTTAAGTAGGTCTGGGTGTTCTTATTCTTTTGGTACTGCAGAAGCCCAGATTATACTATTAAGTACTATCTCCTTCTCATCAGTATCTACCCTATACATGGAACGAACGTAATTTCTCATAATCTGTTATCAGAATATCTTATTTATCAGTTCTAATAGAATCAAAGACTCAGAATGCAGCGGAATAAAAATTGTGGCGCCATTCAACCAGACTGCCATTTCTTCATCTTTCTTTTCCATTTATTCTTGATTTCTTGGGTTCTCCTTCGTCCACATCCTCCTCCACCTACTTGTGAATATTGTCATTGCAGCAGTTGGCATTTTCAAACTGATCATATATATATATTTTATATATATATATATATATATATATATATATATATATATATATATATATATATATATATATATATATGTTATAGTAAAATTATTATTTAGTTGTAGTACACTAGTTGAAATTATATTAAAGTTATTATGCAGTTTACCTTTCATATAACCATAGGATCGTTCACCTTTGACATCATAACCATAAGATCATTTATCTTTCACATCATAATTATAAGATCGTTTATCTTTCACATCATAATCATAAGATCGTTTATCTTTCACATCGTAATTATAAGATCGTTTATCTTTCACATCATAATTATAAGATCGTTTATCTTTCACATCATAACCATAAGATCGTAATTAAACCTCTGGGGTTCTTTTTTTTTTTTTAATCTATTAGTTGAGACCCTATGATCTAGAGTTTTTTTTTCATAGATCTGTGAATGGTACCAGAAGATCTGTGATTTCTTTAGATCACACTTTATGCTTTCCTGTCTCTGGTATTGAAAATTGATTGTGTTGTATTTTTTGTTCTTACTTTTGGGCTCCGAGCTATTGTTGCTCTTCCTGTGTGAATTCCGGTCCATCTTTAGTTCGATGTTAATGTTTTCGTTGTTTTTCTGTTTGTTGTGTACCAGAAAAGCTACATCATTGCTGAAAATCAATGCGGCTTGGTAGTATTTACAACATGCAGCAACCTTCCAGGCAGAAATTAACTTGACTCACGTCCTCGTTTCTTAAGTGGATGCCATCACCATTTCCTTCCGTTAGAATCAGATAAATTTCTTGTTATGGGTCTCTTACTTC
Organism: Macrobrachium rosenbergii; assembly: GCF_040412425.1. Taxonomy (NCBI): domain Eukaryota; kingdom Metazoa; phylum Arthropoda; class Malacostraca; order Decapoda; family Palaemonidae; genus Macrobrachium; species Macrobrachium rosenbergii. Next base: position 78,015,293 of record NC_089796.1, read on the forward strand.
GCCGTGTCCGATTTCCTTCATCGGGCTCTGACGTCATCGTCGTGAGAGTTAGCCTGGTAAGTCCGCAGACCGGCCAAGAGAAAGGTCTCGAAAATTTATATTACTCGAATAGCGTTTTCTATTTTGGGGAAGATTGCAGCTGAGCTGGAAGAATTTTCATTGGTTTGAAGATGCAAAGTATGTTTTTATTTTGATACATCTAATTGGTCTACTATGATTTCATACTATTTTCAGAATCTCGGTCGTGGATAGAATTTGACGCATGTAAATATTAGAGAGAGAGAGAGAGAGAGAGAGAGAGAGAGAGAGAGATCGTTTCAGTTACTATTTCATGCTGACCTCATACAGGTTAGTGCTTTCTTGGTCATCTTATATATATATATATATATATATATATATATATATATATATATATACTATATATATATATATCCCATATATATATATATTTCAGAGAGAGAGAGAGAGAGAGAGAGAGAGAGATTGTTTCAGTTACTGTTCCTGCTGACCTCATACAGGTTAGTGCTTTCTTGAGTCATCTTATATATATATATATATATATATATATATATATATATATATATATATATATATATATATATATATATATATATATATATATATATATATATATATATATATATCTTATATAGATATATATATATACAGAGAGAGAGAGAGAGAGATTGTTTCAGTTACTGTATCCTGCTGACCTCATACAGGTTAGTGCTTTCTTGGTCCTCTTGTACAGAGAGAGAGAGAGAGAGAGAGAGAGAGAGAGAGAGAGAGTTTCAGTTACTATTTCATGCTGACCTCATACAGGTTAGTGCTTTCTTGGTCCTCTTGCAGAGAGAGAGAGAGAGAGAAACTATTCTAGTTAGGTAAACTAGGCTTTATGCCAGCACTGCCTTTGCTTGCTTGCTGGAATATTTAATCACGAGAGAGAAAAGGAGATTGTTGTCATCATTATTAGGTCAAACAGGCTTTATGCCAACGCGAACTCACGCCACCTTGGGTACCTCACAATGAAAGAAGAAGAAGAAGAAGAAGAAGAAGAAGAAGAGAGAGAGAGAGAGAATATTGATCTTTCTTTGATGAAATGAGTCGGACACCATTTCGCCAGGGAATCGGATGTCAGTGCTGATTTTTTTTTTTCTGTTTGCTACGGAATAGTCTTCCTCTTCATCAGTCTCAGAAACAAACAGGGCGTTGATGACCTTCTTCTTGCATTTCGACAAACAGACCTGGATTTTCATAAGAGAGGGTTGCAAAAACTTTTTATTTGTTTGGTTTTCGATCCTCATTGTGGCTCGTTTCCAAAGCAAAGGTTTGTTGCCTTTCCTAGGAGACAAGTTCATTTAGAAAAGATTTACAATAGATGTTTTAACACTGTTAGTAAAGGTCTATTGCCTTTCTTAGGAGACAAATTCATCCATAAAAGATATACAATAGATGTATTAATACTGTTGTTACTGGCGATGAAAACTGGGAGAGGTATAGGGTATAGAATATCGTTTCAGTGTTCTGTATTTTTTAATCGACATCTTTTATCAGTTTTTTTTACGCCATAGTTAATTAATCTGATTAATAATTATGCTTATGATAATTAATCGGATTAATAATTATGGTTATAATAATTGGATCGGGTTTCCCACACTGCCAAATCTGAAGAGGTAGTTGTTGTATTGACATTTCTAAATGCTTTCCTCTGTCTCAGTTTTGAAAGATTCACGTTTCCATATCTGTCCCTCTTTGGAATAAAGCACGTTGCTTCATTTTTGTCTCCTTGTTCAGTGTGATGGAACTGAATGCCGTCCATCTGTCCTGCGTATATTTCTATACGTCAGAAGATCAGAACGAATGTGTCTGAGAATCTCTTATTTTCTTCTGATCTTTCTCCTCATGGAATTATTGGTGGGAGTCTCGAGTCTTCTACTCTCTGGTCTTTTTAATACCTACCAGGCTACCTCTTTCACATTTACAACATGGAAAGCAGTAATGTTCTGATTTCAAATTAAGCTGACGGATGCTGTCCCTATATTTGGACAGTTTGATTTTTCACAAGATAGAGCATTAGCTTTTTCCGTGTCCCATTGACTCCGACACATAAAACAAAGTTGGGTCCTTTTCACGATTTGGAAGAATTGTCCCTTGTCAGTACAACAACCAGATGAGTGAACTTAGCTTTCGTTCGGTGATTCTTCACTGAAATTCGCTACCTACTTCCGCCCATTCATTTGACACTCAGAATTTTTCAAAGCACGGGCCGAGGCAAAGGTCCTTTCAAGGGAGAACAAAGTCGTTTGCTTTGTGATTCAGAAACTTTCAGGAGGAAGGGTGTCTCTTTCGGAGGAATTGCGCATGAGAGATTTTTATGTGTGTCTCTCTCTCTCTCTCTCTCTCTCTCTCTCTCTCTCTCTCTCTCTCTCTCTCTCTCTCTCTCTCTAATAATAGAATTCGTAAAATATTTGCAGTAGTTTTCGTGAAAAGGAAGCAATAAAGATCCTGTATAAAGACTTGTATCTCTCTCTCTCTCGCTCTCGCTCTCTCTCTCTCTCTCTCTCTCTCTCTCTCTCTCTCTCTCTCTCTCTCTCTCAACCGAGTAAACCGCGTCTGATTTTCCTGACCGAAAGAGGAAAGGAACGGTGTAGGCGCGATTGCTCTAAGCTCCAGGGGATAATGTACGTGATTGTTAGTCAACTGGCGTGGATCGCAGCTGTGATGGATTGGGAGAGACTGAGAAAGTGAGGGAGACAGGCATATAGACCAGTGGTTCTCAGCCAGGGGGGAATTCCCCCCCTGGGGGGGGGGGAAATTTCATAGTTTCAGGGTGGGAGGGGGCGGGAATTATAACCACAGACTGGCAGGCTCAAACTGGCTCTAGGACTACACAAAACGCAGAGTGCATCGGTCCGCACTACTGAAAAATGTGTTAGTATTTTGTTGAATATTACTTGGAATGCGCTTTTTAAGGCAGACAATTTTGGAAAGGGGGTTGGGGGTGGGAATGAGATTCTGGCATATGGTGAAAGGGTGCACGGGTCAAAAAGTTTGAGAACCAGTGATTTAGACAGAAGCAGCGGAGGTAAGACTGAACTTCTCATTAAGATCTTGTTGGTTTTGCTGACTTACTTGCTTAAGAAAACGACGCTAGCTGTATGATAGATAATTATGGGTGAGTTTTCTCATCCTTTCTTTCGCATATCAATAGGGAATTCAAAATCAGGTTTTGGTTGTTTATTGTTATTTTTATCATTTCTGCTTATTTGATGGCTACTGTAGACACACAAGTTGGGATTTCTTTGTCGCCGAATTGGGTATTTAGTTCTTCTCAGAACCAAAGTCAGTAAAAGATATAAAAAATAATCCATAATAAAATCCATATTTGCAAATACAGTCTTTATAAAAAGCAAAAAAAAAATAAATAAAATAAATAAAAATAAAAAGGGCAGTTGGGAAAAGGTGTTTGAGGAGGGGGCGTAACATAAAGTATTTACATGGAACGAATTTAAAAAAAAAGAATGACGGGTGATAAAAGATCCCATGAAACGATGAACAAAATGCCATTGTCAGCACAAAAGGTTGAAATTGGGTCAGCATTATGAAGGCTTTACCCCAAACTGGGTTAAAAACGGGTTGCCAGGTGGTTGTGACGCTTGGAATTTAGAGTGGGATTGGGTTTTCCACTTTTCCATTTATGTCGTGATTCCTTAGGTATTTTCTTTTCCTGACTGCTTCGTCCTTTGCTTGAATCTCTCTCTCTCTCTCTCTCTCTCTCTCTCTCTCTCTCTCTCTCTCTCTCTCTCTCTCTCTCTCTCTCTCTCTCACACACACACACACCTGCTTTAGAAATTATGGTTAAATTTCAATTTCTCTCTTCAAGCTTCTTCATTGCTTTTATTTAATTATCTACAGTACGTAGTTTCTCTCTCTCTCTCTCTCTCTCTCTCTCTCTCTCTCTCTCTCTCTCTCTCTCTCTCTCTCTCTCTCTCTCTCTTGGAACGAGACTGGGCAGTCATGCCCGTCTCAGTCTCTCTCAGGAATGTGAAATATCATATACCTAAATCTTACAACTCAACATAATCAAGTTTCGTCATTTCAAAACTGCCCTGTTTGCTGAAAGAGACGAGCCACTGCCCCTTTCTTTGCAAGAAATTGGTCGCCCAGATTTTGGCTAAAGAATTTGGGATCCTTCGTAGACAGTGACCCCAAGGGTTTTCGGGTGTCGTTATCTAGGACTAATATTTCTTGGAGGTCATTATATGTATGATGTTTACAGTCTTTTGTCTATGTTTTTACGGTCATCCCCAACGGGCTTGTGCTAAACACGCCGCAAAGGTGGATACATACCGGGTTAGAACCCGTTGGTGGTCACTCTCTAGGAAAGATAAGAATATTGTTTTTGGAATGGTAACGGAAATAGAACCGATGTATTTTTGTTCGTCTCAAGGAACTCCGGCTAAATCTATTGCATAACCGCAAAATAGTTATTTTTGTATCCTGTCGAATTGCATGATATGGATTGTCATATTCCACTGAGAGGGTTAACGTTGTCAAAGATACAACAAACGAATTCTTTGCATCAGCTGTGAGGAGGCGTTTTTGTGCTCTGCAAAACTCCGTGTGTAATCGAAATAGAAATATAAAAAAGGTTTATATCTATATAAGATTTCCCCTTCGAGATACTCAAAATTTCAATGAGATCAAATCAAATAACTGAAAAGTACTCAAACTAAATAGAACTCGCGCAGTGTTAGAATCTCTCTCTCTCCAGCATCACTAGTTTATTTACCTTGTCGTCGTACAATTGTCGATAAATTATCGTACCTAGAGGACCATTATAAAGCGATGACAGGCCGCCGTTCCTCCCCCTTGTACTCTCGAGCGGAAAATATACAAATAAATCAAATAAAGGCTCAGAGGGAATGTTTGTATGGCAGCTGGAGCGTAAATCATAAAAAATAGAAAAACTCTTTACACAAGAGACGTCAAAAAATGTTGGTGTTCCGTCGTCAATTGATTCCTAAGAGATGTGCTTATGCCTGCGCAACTTTCTTGAAGGTTTTCTACCATCTTCCGTCTGGGACGTTGTTACGACAGTGCTCGACATCCCCCTCACATTTGAGAGAGAGAGAGAGAGAGAGAGAGAGAGAGAGAGAGATGAGATGAGATGACGGTCAATATGATAGATATATAGATATTATAGACTCTCTCTCTCTCTCTCTCTCTCTCTCTCTCTCTCTCTCTCTCTCTCTCTCTCTCTCTCTATAGAGATACATTGACAGTCAATATGATAGATATCTGGATGACCTTAGACTCTCTCTCTCTCTCTCTCTCTCTCTCTCTCTCTCTCTCTCTCTCTCTCTCTCTCTCTCAAATGTGAAGGGGATGTCGAGAGAGAGAAAAGAGAAAGAGACGTGAACAGATCAATATAAAGATATTTGGATATTATAGACTCTCTCTCTCTCTCTCTCTCTCTCTCTCTCTCTCTCTCTCTCTCTCTCTCTCTCTCTCTCTCTCACACACACACACACACACACACACACACACACACAGTATATTCCATTAATGTTTTTCCTCATACTGCAAGTTTAAGGGCTTTAACACTTCAACTTCCTAAAGGAAATCATGCGTTAACATTTCCTTGTCCCGACACATATTAATTCTCGATGATTACTTCTTACTTCTAGTCGTTGGGCCATTGATCTCGTGACCAAATACCGGAACTTCAAACTCCGACGCATGTTTCCAAACGGCAAATATCACATCGAAGAGCGAACGTCTCCATTCATCTGAATTTTGCGGTACTGTGGTGCGTTTTATCGACGTTGATATAAAGTTATAAACATAACCGGCCACAAACTTTTATTTGAGTGTGGGCGTGTTGTGGCCAGTCGAGTTTATGTAACCGGAAATGGGCTGCTAAGCACATTTTGAGTTTGGTGGAAGTCTGCGTGGGTGGAGGAAAAAAAAAAGACTGGCGCCTAAAGTGGGCGTGGACGTAAAAATGCACGACTTTCCCGTTCATCTTTCTTTCCTTCAGTCACTGCATTTTTTTTTCTTTCGTTGTATCCTTGTTCTTTTGAACTAGCTTTCTCTTGCTTTAAAGCATCGTGAACGTTGTCAGTATAATGCTAGTTTTTCCTATGAGTGTGAAAATTTTCACATATATATATATATATATATATATATATATATATATATATATATATATATATATATATATATATATATAATATGTGTGTATGTGTATGTGTATGTATATATATATATATATATATATATATATATATATATATATATATATATATCAACACACAATTACGTAATTACGTGTGGAACAGAAATAAATTTCTGACTCACATCAGGATCACTCGTGTGGCCTGGTTGGCAGCGCTCTGGTCTTTCATTTGTATATATATATATACTCGTATACGTATCTGTATATTAACAAAGAAAAAATAAATTAGCAGATAAATAGACAACAATATATCAAAATGCAAGAAGAATAGTATTAGGGTAGTAATGCATTGCATTTGTGCTTGAACTTCTGAAGAAGTTCCAATCACACGACATCCTCTCGGAGGCTGTTCCGCAGTCCAACGGTGTGAGGAATAAAGGACCTCTGGTAAATGTAAGTTAATAAGTAAAAAGAGACGACAGGGCATTGAAAGGTAATGAATTCAACAGCATCGTTGAAAAAGGGTTCATCTAGTATAAGCCAGGCCAGGCGTCTTGTTGGTCCGCAAGTGACCAAGGACGCAACAGATCTAAGAAACAAATTATAGGCAGAGTCATAATTGAGATCTAAAGACCTTGTACACCAAAAGGGCATGCCACAGCTCCACCAGGACTGAAGAAGGAATGTTTCATATCAAGTTGATAGTGATGTTGGTCAACAAAAATAGTAGTTTTTCTTTGAGAAGAATGATCAAAGTTGTCATAAATCGTTACCTTGTACACCAAAAGAGCTTGCTACAGCTCCACCAGGACTGAAGAAGGAATGTTTCATATCAAGTTTATAGTGATGTTGTTGATGTTGGTCAACAAAAATAGTAATGTTTTTCTTTGAGAAGAATGATCAAAGTCGTCAGAAATCGTTTTCTTCAGACTGAAAATTGGTGGGATTCTTGGCAGATTTGACAGGATGGTCAACAGCAGAAGGAGAGTCGTGAGTGACGGATGTATTGTCATCTACACCAGATGAGTAAGAAGCAAAATATTTCAATACAGGATTCAACACTTGAGACACTTCAGCAGAGTAAGGAACATTTGCCCTAATCACCAAGGATATGATCCCTTAGTACTTCTTCTTTCTTTTATTCTTCTCTTCTTTGAATCATTAGACCTGCAAATATGGAAAACGCTTAATTCCATTCCAAAACAGGGAAGTAAAAACTGCGACGCAAGGACTTAGGAAAAAAAAAAAAGCGAAATACAGAACTCGACTGCGAGTAAACCAAACAGAAATGTTCTCTTGCACCGTCAGCAAAGTGGACACGAACCTCATGCTCCGCAGGACAGCTCTTTGACGTCACTGCTTCCGGATGTAAATGTAAATATTTCGTCGACAAAAGCCTCCGCGTTGAAACTTCCAGGCATATTTCATTGGTGCATCTTGGTCGTGCAACATTTGCCATTTGACAGCTTGGTTAGTCTTGCGTCGCGTGGAAATCGTACGAATACTGTACTTCGGTGAAGATACGGCGGTGCTGAAGGAGCAGAGAGCACATTTCCTGGATCATTTCGTTTAAGATTTATTTTCTGGATCATTTCATTTAAAATTTATTTCCTGGATCATTTCATTTAAGGTTGATTTCCCGGATCATTTCATTTAAAATTTATTTCCTGAATCATTTCGTTTAAGATTGATTTCCTGGATCATTTCATTTAAGATTGATTTTCTGGATCATTTCGTTTAAGATTTATTTTCTGGATCATTTCATTTAAAATTTATTTCCTGGATCATTTCGTTTAAGATTGATTTCCTGGATCATTTCATTTAAAATTTATTTCCTGGATCATTTCGTTTAAGATTGATTTCCTGGATCATTTCATTTAAGATTGATTTTCTGGATCATTTCGTTTAAGATTTATTTTCTGGATCATTTCATTTAAGATTGATTTCCTGGATCATTTCATTTAGGATTGACTTCCCGGATCATTTCATTTAAGATTTATTTCCTGGATCATTTCATTTAAGATTGATTTCATGGATCATTTCATTTAAGATTTATTTCCTGGATCATTTCATTCAAGATCCCAAACCTGTTACAAGAAGTCATTTATTAGTATTACTGTATCCCGTTCAATTCCCTTTTTCAGTCCTCCCTTGCCAGGGTGGTCCGTCAGTGCACCTCATGCAATGCATTGATAGTGCAACTGCTTTGAGTTCTTTGCTCCGTCCTTCACCCTTCAAATATTTTTAATCTCTTTCATTCCTTTACTGCCCACCTCCGTTCATATTCTCTTTCTTCAGTCTTACTTTCCACCCTCTCTGAACAATTGATTGATAGTGCAACTGCTTTGAGGTTTTCCTCCTGTTACACCCTTCAAATATTTTTACTGTCAATTTCCGCTTCCGCGCTGAATGACCTTTGGCCTAAATTCTTGAATATTGATACAAGAGGCGAAGATGCATTGTAATCATTTCAAGAGAGCCCTTGCAAATTGATACAAGAGGCCAAGAGGCATTGTAATCATTTCAATAGATCTCTTGAATATTGATACAAGAGGCGAAGATGCATTGTAATCATTTCAAGAGGTCTTGAAAATTGATACAAGAGGCCAAGTTGCATTAATCATTTCAAGAGATCTCCTGAAACTGGACGCTTGGAGACAAAATATGCATTGCAAATATTAGAATAGATAGATATCTTAAAATTTAAGCATGGAGGCGTAAGATGTATTGTAATGATTTATAGTTTTCAACTGAAAGTTGATAATGTAGGTGGGAGGTGTATTGCAGTGATACGAAGAGATCTGAAGATGCCAAGTAATACTCTGAAAAGCTCTCAAGAAAGTTGACACGCATCGAGTATCATTGTCTTTTTACACACCAGCGTTTACGTCCAGTCAAAGAAAAAAAAAAAACTTGATACCTTTCTTCATTTCTTTTTCTTTTGATCTTTCCAAGATTTCGGGAAAAGAAATCGGATTAGTCGCGACTCCTTGATGCGATTAAAGAAGACACGATTAATCAACTCCCGAGATCTGGAAATGCAAATAGAATTGCTTTGATTAACGACGGCGAGTGGAGGCAGGCACGAAGGAAGGCATGTCTGGAATAAAAAAGGGGCGAAGTCTCGAACGTAAAAGCGATTGAAAATACTAGATATGATTAATGGCGCCAAGAGATACTCTCTTCAACGAAGTCAGTTATCTTGAGTGAATCCTTGTTTCGCCTCCTGCTCAGAACAAGGGCACCTATTAATATCTTTTTCAAGTCATATGCCTTGGATTTTGCTGCAAGGGCCGAGATTAAGGGTGGGAGATAATCTCCATATTAAAGGTACTTCAAAATTCGGATACTGAACTTGCACCCTTGAAAACCTCTGTGTACTATATCTAGAATATATAATAAAATCCGAGTGGATCTTTCTCGTTTGTCCGCCCCGGGTGGGGGCGGGGTAGGCATAGGATCGGGAGGGTAGGGTAGACATGACGGGCAGCGCCGGGTTCCAGCGCAGCGTAGCGCGTCATCAAGCTCTTTTGAAATGATGATGATACTTTCGTGTACTGCCTCTTTAATTTTGGAAACGTAGCTTTGTCTCCCTGAAATCTTGAAAACCGTCGCGTTCTTTCTCTGAAATCCTGAAAACTTTGGTGATACGTTACGAGAGAATTCAAGTAATTTAGGTAACGCCTCAGTTAACTTAAAAACCTCTGCACATTTTCTCTGAAATCTTATGAACATTCATTTGTTCTCTGAAATTGCGAAAAACATTTTGTCAAATTTTGAAAGTCTTTAGAAGTTAAATTGAAAATCGTAAAAACACATTCTTCGGTTAGTTGAACACTTACGTTTAGCAATTTTGAAAAATTCGTAAAATTCCGTTATTGGCTTTTAAAGCCACAAGAAATTGAAACTTTTGTATAAAGTTCTTCTGTAGTTCAGGACCCAGATCCTCTCTTTTGCTTTTCTGATGCTTTCGTTTTAAAGCTTCAGGTTCGCAAGTTAAGCTTCGTAGAAGAACAACGAGAATAGGATGTTTATTATAGTTATTTAAAAAAAAAAAAACGAATAAAATTGAAAGTTAATAGAGAAATTAAAAAATCATCAGTGGTGTACTTTTAATATCAGCAGAGTTCGAAGGTAACTGTCTTTGGTAACGGCCCCTCAAAACAGGGGAACCAAACACTGCACATGTAATTTCCGTAAATCACGAAGATATTGCAAAAGAATGCTTTCATTATATTTTTTGAAAAGCGCCAAATATTGCTCGTCGCGGAAATAAGCAGAGTCAGGCGTAATTGAGTTGCACGGACTGTTTATAGGTGAAAACATTATTTTAACATACTTTATACTACAATATAAAATCGATCTGAGAGGATTTGTTAACGCGTTGAGACTTTATATCAGAAGAGCAAGAGTTGTAGGTGGTGTATGTAATCTTCAGTCGTTTCTTTGTGATGGCACTATTTTTGACAGTCCGCGACGATCCACTAGCTACCCCATTCCTAAAACGATCTTACATTTGAAGTTTCTTATTTATTACTGACAAATAAGATAAATAAAAGACATTAACTGGCCCTGTTCTTGAAGGCTGCTCAAATTCACCTACGGTTAGTTTTTTAGAACCTATTCGATTCCCTCTTGTACAGGATCTTTTAAATTATATTACTGTCTAATTTAATATGCCCTTTGTTATTATTATAAGTCTTCATAATGAACACATTGTTAATACATCCTCAAAATGGATTCCACGGAACAGACTGCTTCTGTGAGAAAAGTGAAAGAATATATCAGAAGAACCGCGTAATTTGATTACGGTAAAAGACGAAAAACTATTCCGTAATTAGCCACTGGAAATGACTGGAATAAAAAGTAAAAAGAGATAATAACGCACGAACTGGAACATTCCGTCTTCGAGCTCGAAGACAGTTGGAGTGTCTTTGCTCGAGTACCTCCTTTCGAGGAGAATGTTGATTTTAAATGTCACTCAACCCCAAATCTCGCAGATAACCATCATTAGTAATATACATACCACAGCCTAGTAAATGTGCCTCGCTTCAGAACTTCTCATTTCCAGAGGTCCTTTGTTCCTCACACCGCTGGACTGCGGAACAGCCTCCCTACTGAGGATGTCGTGCAGTTGGAACTTCTTCAGAAGTTCAAGCGAAGATGCAGTGCATTGCTATCCTAATACTATTCTCCTTCCATTTTTATACATTTTTACCTATTTATTAATTTATTAATTTATTTGTTCTTTTTCAGTAAGTGATACCTCTTCTTTCTAAATTTCCCTTTACCTCCTCTTACTTTCAAATGAACACCACAATATTCTTTGGAAGCTTGAATTTCAAGTCAGTGGCCCCTTTGGTGGGCTTGTTCCATATAAATAGGGTTCCTCTTCTGAATAATAATAATAATAATAATATAATAATAATAATAATATAATAATAATAATATAATAATAATAATAATAATAATAATAATCATAATAATAATAATAATAATAATAATTAGCCAACCGTAATAGTATTTTAGCGTGTATGCCTATGGGTGTCGAATTTAAAGATAAACTAATGGAATAAAATGGAATATGGAATTTAGGCCAGTTGCCAAGCACTGGGACCTATGAGGTCTTTCAGCGCTGAAAGGGAAATTGAGAGTAAAATGGTTTGAAAGTTGTAGCAGGTGGAAAACCTCGCAGTTGCATACAGAAACAAGTGATAGGAGAGGGTTGAGGAGAGTAAGATGGAAGAAAGAGAATATAAGCGGAGGTAAAGTTAAAGGTATGGAAGTGGTTGCGGCAGTTACAAGCTTGGAGCGCAACGTTCCTACGGGGTACAAACTCTAATAATTAAAGCAGTATTGCCATACCACTTAAAGCTTCACTTCCGCTGCGTCATCAGTTGCAGATTGTAAACGAATATAGAATTCTGGATATATTTATCATTCCCCCCCATATTCGAGTGCCCCTCCCTTCGTTCCCATTCGATCTCGCTGGCCCGGGGAAGAAGAAGAAGAAGAAGAAGAAGAAGAAGAAGAAGAAAGAAGAAGAAGAAGAAAAGAAAACGGAACCAAGAAAAGGAAAAAAGACCTGCGAAAGTTGGATGTTTGTCACTCGTGAGTATCGCGTTCTGGACACGATAGAAACTTGAAAGTGATTGGTGCATCGCGCCCAATGAGCCAGTCACCGCCCACGCTCTTTGATAAAGGCAGAAGGCGGCCCGAAAAGAACGCCAACAGATGGCGCTATCTGAAACTTCGGCGAGAAAAATCCCAAACAAAGTTTTCATTTCATTAGACGAAAGGGAAGTCCAGCTTTCTTTCTTTTTTTTGTAAAAAGCGGCTGGGAGGAAAATTATATACGTCATTTGCAAAGTAATGTATTATGCATTCCGTAAATTATTTTCAGAATATCTCTCTCTCTCTCTCTCTCTCTCTCTCTCTCTCTCTCTCTCTCTCTCTCGTGTCGCCTTTAATTCAGTCGTGAAATACATCCCCCCCCTCCCTTCTCTCTCCTCTTTATCTCCCTTTCCCATCTGTTCCCTTCTCTTCTAACTTCATCTTCCTCCTCTGTCAAACAAATAAATGGTATTATCTTCTCGGAAAGAAAGAAAGGCCACTGTTAGAAGTCACTCTTCGGAAACCTATAAGATAATGAGATGTCTGTCTCTGTTCAGACAACTTCTCTCCTAGAATAACATTTTCGTTTTTACAAGAAGTTTCCTCTCCTGTTTGTGTTCTGGTCTTAGGTGGGTTTTTTTAGTAGTTGTGATAATTTTTCGTTCTCTCTCTCTCTCTCTCTCTCTCTCTCTCTCTCTCTCTCTCTCTCTCATTCTCTCATCATTATATATATATATATATATATATATATATATATATATATATATATATATATATATATATATATATATATACATACATACATACATATTGCTGTGTGTGTCTGAGAATGTATTTGCTTGCAAGCTCTTCACAATTACTTACCGTGAACAAAGGTAACACCCAGGGCTTCAGCCTCCTGCCCCCAACCCCCCCACAACACCCACAAGGGACCTGTGCATTATGTAAACTGAAATTTAAGAGAAAGGCAGAAGAGAGATGCCAAGAATGAACTCAGTGACTCATAATAAATAAAAAAATTTAAGGTCAGAAAATAGTTAATGAAATCTGAAAACTTTTGGGAGAGGAGGAATGAAGCAGATCAGAATTAAGAAAATTAAAACTAGAATTAAACTAAGTAAAGCCAAAAGCTAAATCGATCTCATTTTGCTTTTATTATCAGTTCCTTTATTAATGTTACTCTATATATACATATATATATATATATATATATATATATATATATATATATATATATATATATATAACATATCCATATATCCCAGTAGTCTATTCTTAGTCCTTCGCACTGTGCCTCATTAAGAGTAAAGTGGCGTCGCAAGAGCGGTGGTCACGATAAAAGCAAGTAAAACGATTATTGTGCGTTCACTATTGTATTTTTAGCTACTTTGGATTGATATTAGTTCCATGATAAACTAGCGTAATACTTATTTAATTTATACGTAATAAAATAATAGTCATAAATAACTTTTTTAGTCATTACTATTTAAGTAAAATTTTGGTTCCTTTTGGGCATGGCTTAACCTCTCAACGCCCTGACGTCACGTGACACCACCTCCCGTCGGTCATTGATCAGTTATTGAAAATAAACTAAAACTGAACTGATTTGAGAACAGTACGGTCATCGACACAAAAGCCTATGTTTCAATGTTGACGAAACTAGTCCACTGTATAAAAAACAATTTTGGTTCAAACGTTGCTCACTCCTAATTAGAACACTGTAACGTTGTTTTCTTGAAGCACATGCATGTAGAAATATTTAGCGTTGTATGTAAACAGTTATTTTTGGATAGAGAGACTTTTGAGCTGGAAAAAAAAATGAAAAATGTATTAGAAAAGTGACTCGTGTTCGAGAGAAAATATTGCATAATTATCTTCAGTCATGTAGCACGCAAACATAGTCTTCAGCTAAGCAGGAGGAATGCCATTTTGCAAAGTTTCGTAGGACCCACCGTAGTGAATGTTTATTATGCTGTGCCTCTATGCGTTGTGTAACTTTAAAAAAAAATAACTCACCCTCTATACATTGCAGCATGAAGGGCCACTTTTACGCTGTTTTCTTGCACATTCTCTAGAACCCTTGAGAATATACGGGCCGTAGTAAATCACTGCATTGGCTGTAAAGCCAGATTTGCAGCAGAAGACCACGGCTCCTTCAATAAGTCTCCCCCACGATTCGAAGTTCCAGAGGTAAAGTCATCATGACGTTGCTTTGAGGCACCGGGAAACTAGAGGCATTTTGACGTTTACGGCCGAGATGACATATGCGACACCACAATCACGCATCCCTACTCCTTGTCACGTTCGTCGTTGCCTGTAAGAAAGGTTTATGCCCAAGGGCGTTTTCTATTGGTGGATCAGCACAAACCAACCAACCATAATGCATGAGGTACATGTTAAGTTATGGAGGTGAGGTCTCCCGAGTGGGATAAGTCTTTTGGGTGGGAGGGAGGGGCGAGAATAGAATTCGTGAAGGCATCGTAGCCCCCGAGGGCATCGTGCCATCAATAAACCTTTAAATTGATCGATTGGCTCTTCATACAGGAGCGTGTTGGTGCTTATCGGGTTTTCAGAATGGGGGAAAATTTTATAGCACTCAGGGATGTCAAGAATGGGCGTCGAAGAAAATGCTGAGGGAACACACGGAATGTTTATTTAGCCTCTGGGACGGAAAGCCTCGCCTCGCTTCGTAAACCTCCCTCCCTCCCCCCCGGCCTCCCAATCCACTTCCCATCACGTACAACCAAGACACCCTTCCCCACCCACCCACCTACTTTTCTCTTTCATCCCCCCCCCCCTTTCCTCATGTCATATCATGGGTGTCGCGATTTTATGTCTTGATGTTTTTATGTCTGCCTGATATACTGAAGCAATTTTTCAGATTGCTAACAACATTTCATTGGAAGATCTTTTCCTCAGAGCAGTGCGTTTCTAAATGGAAGTGACTACGTAACTGAGTGGTCTCTGTCAGAATAGTTTTTGTCTTTTGTTTTTTTTTTAAGGTGTACCTTAGCATTTAAAGGAATATTTTCAGTTCACTGCTGTTGTTCCTAATGGATTTTATTCACAGATTACTTTGGTTAATTTTAATAATTTAATTTCCTGTCCTGCGTCTATACCATTGTGTCTTGTATCATTCTTTTTTGACAAGCTAGCGTCATTCTGAAGGTGATATCTGTTATTTGTTAGAAACGCGACGTGACGTTATATTGATCTGACCCATGAGTTCGAGAATTTTTCTGATTAGGAAAATATGCTGGTAGGTTCAAATAATGTAAGCAGACTGATTAAAATACATCAGGTTTGTCTGATATGCCTTAAGGTACGAGACAGGTTTGTTTGGTTTCCTATTCAACAAACAGAAAAAGCTCGGCCAACATAGGCGAAGCAACCTTGAGTAAAAATGATTGACGCTGGAGTGCCGCAGGGTATGGCCATAGAACCACTGCTCTTTTGATTTCGTGACAGTGTATTGCTGTCATTTGATAACGTATTACATTGCGCCTAAAACAAGAGAAAAACGCTCGTTTGTAATTGTTACCCAATTTGACCTGAGGATCAGGGTACCTTCCTTGACTTTTGCTGCGCCCCGCCTTCATGGATAATTATCGAAGTAATATGGACATCCAACCGAAAACAAAAGTTGAATGCATAACCTCAGTCGAACTTCGTTGACGAGGGTAATCAGCTTTTATGGGTTTTTTATTTTATTTTTTATTTATTTATTTATTTATCTTTTTTTGTAGCGTTTACAATGCTCTTGGCGTGTTTATTTCAACTACCTGATAATTGAGGATCTGCTGTGCCTGTTAATTTTTTTGCAAATTAATGAATAATAATGGTAGTAATAATAATGAGATTGTGTGTGTGTGTGTGTATTATTATTATTATTATTATTATTATTATTATTATTATTATTATTATTATTCAGTAGTAAAACTAAAACGTTAATGAAGTTTGGTGGGAGTTTCTCCTTCGTAAGAGAGAGAGAGAGGACCTTAAACGCCCCGCAATTAATGCAAAATTATCCCATTAGGTTTTACGAGGCATTAGAAATTCCTAATCACGTTTAATCTCTTCATAAGCGGACAAGAACGACTATTGTGCATCTGTTTAAGCCCTTGTTTCAAAATTTAATCTCTGGTACTGCTGGGATTTTGGTGCCCCTTGGTACTTTCTATTATGCACTCCTGAATCCATTACTTCAGTATGCTTTTTTTTTTTAATATTTTACTTGCATTTTTATTTATTAATTTACTTATTTATTTTTTAATTTATCTGTTTTTCTAATAACTGATCTCTTCTTTCTGCATTTCCCATTACCTTCCGTTACTGCTTTCGAATGAACGCCGTGGTATTCTTTAGTGGGCTTGTTTCATATGAATAGGATTCATCCTCTGAATAATAATAATAATAATAATAATAATAATAATAATAATAATATTAATAATAATAATAATAATAATAATAATAATAATATTATATGTTTTTCTGCTTCTTTCTTTGTCATTTTTTTCACTTCTTCTTTTGCTAATTTTGTTCTTTTTTATATATGTAACTTTCTGTTCCTTAAGAAACAGGTTTGTCGTTCTATCGGAGATTTCACACGATTCCTGCTTCTTTTTCTTTTTTTCTTTTTTTGTCTCGTTTCAGGGTCCTGGAATAAGCTAGAACGTTGGGTTGCTCGTTCCATTGGCATCTGAATTTATAGAAACTGTTTTTGTAAAAAAATCATATACATTATATATATATATATATATATATATATATATATATATATATATATATATTACCTGTTGTGTTGCCCATTTCATGATTTTTTCTCAGATATGCACAGCGTTGTTATTGGAGTATAAAATTACGGCAAAGGCCAGGCGCTAGGACCTATGAGGTCATTCAGCGCTGAAAAGGCAATTGAGAGTAAAAAGGGTTGAAAGGTGTAACAGGAGGAAAACCTCAAAGCCGTTGCACTATGAAACAACTGTTAGGAGAGGATAGATAGTAAGATGGAGGAAAGATAATATGGACGGAGGTACAGTAAAAAGAATAGAGGGGGTTGCAGCTAGCGGCCTAAGGGACGCTGCAGTGAACTAAATGCCTACAGACCACAGCGTGCGTAAATCACTCTCCAATTTCTATTTAACTATATTATCTTAATTTAAAACCTTGAAGTTTTGGTTTTGATAATAATAAAGATAATAATAATAATAAGATATTCAGAACATCCAATTTTTGCATGAATTTCGAAACTTGAATTTTATCCCGCGCATCTTTATGGTTCGTAAACTCGCCGCCAGAGGGCTGGATGGAGAGGGCGAGAGTGAAAAGACCTCGCAACGATACCAATTGGAGGAGCCTTTGTTGGGGATTTTCTCATGAAGCTGCAGAATAATCGGGAGGGCGGCGGAGGAGATCATCTGGATATACTGCCGGGGAACAATTAAGAGAACTTAGTAAAAGGAGATCAGGACAAATAGAGACGAGAAGAAGAAGAAGCACTTATAGAATATTGTTCGCGGAAGCTTCCCCGGTTTAGGAATCCGTCGGGTATCAGCCTCTTAAATTGCAATGTTTCGTTTCATCTGGATCCTCCGAGTTGCGGTGTTTCGTTCATTCATTATTATTCCAGTGGCTAAATGCTCTCTCTCTCTCTCTCTCTCTCTCTCTCTCTCTCTCTCTCTCTCTCTCTCTCTCTCTCTCTCTCTCACTGGTTTTGTCCTCCTGAAAGCAAGTTATTTCAAATTATGCAGCATTATTCCATAAGCATTCGTCCATATTAATCTCGTACGCAGTACCGTAATTGTGAATATATCAGTATTTTATTACTATTTTTGGACTATCGTACAGACTCGCAAAAATACAAAGATGCCTTTTTTACGAGTATTTGATTATAAGGAGACGTTAATATTCTAGAATTGCGTGATATAAAATGTTTTATTATCTTGTATCATTGACGAAATGTATAGGAAAATAAACAGGACGTTTGTTCCTGAATAACTGTGAGCCATGCTTTCGAGTGCGCCCTCTCATGTTATGCACATGTATTATGATCTCGCCTCTCGAGATCTACAGGTTCTTTACTGAAACAAGCAGCTGGGCTGAAATGACTGACGAGAGGTGACAAACAAAGGAGGGAGGAGCAGAACAAATACAAAAAAGGTGACCTTAAACTTTATTATTTACAGTAATTTACATTATATACAAATGAGTCAGGTTCAATGACGTAATACTTAAAATGAACAAATCAATAAACATTACTAAAGACAAATTAAACATAACAAAATCAGTCAGTACAACATACAATCCAAAATAATTATTCTCGGAACAGATCAATAAACACTTTAGCAGCAATGCAAAGTAATACCTCAAATAAATCAATAAACATTTAAGCAGCAATGTAAAATTAATACCTCAAAATAAATCAATAAACATTTAGCAGCAATGTAAAATAACAGGCAGCTCAATACATCCAAAACAATAATAAATACAAAAAGCAGCATAATATGAAATACATAATCAGTATAATAAATAGTACGTAAACAGCATCACTTGTTGCAAAACAAGCCCGAGTTACATTAACATTCTGAACGAAGCTGCAACTTTACAGGGAAGACTGCAGGACAACAAAGACAAGCCGACACGGCAACCATACAGCCCACAAGCTGGGAGTCCTCAATGACGATGAACAAGATAGCTGACTTTGTGACCATCTCTCGTCCTCAAAACCTCTCCGCTGCTCTGCCAGGACCTGACTCGCAGGTACGGATACCTGCTGCTGCTACCCCAACTGGCTTGCTGCTGCCCTCAACCTGACTCGTTGCTGCTACGAACCTGACTTGTTGCTGTTATGAACCTGACTGACGAAGTCTGACGCCATCCAACCGACGTCAACTCGCCAGCAATAAAAAAAAACAAAAGGAGGCAACAACCCACTAAGGGAACAATCGACAAACGATTGTTCCTAACACATGTATTCGTGGATAATTGTATATTTATATGTACATTTATTTTGTACTTTTATACCTTTATTAATGTCATGCAACGGATTATTTTATATAATCGGTTACCGGCATCAAAGAGAAGATCTGTAATTCGTGTTGCCTCGTTTTTAAGGTGTGACATTTACGTAATGTTTCATTAACAGATTTTTAGTGAAAGTGTTTGGATAAAAGTACTACATTTATGAGACCTTCGTACTTCCTTTTTTTTTTTTTTTTTTCAAAATGTGTAAACATTTTTTAAACTGACATATATCCAAAACGTGCTTGAAGCGCCCTCATGTTCTGATCTTTATATCAACAGAAACGGATTTTTAGTGGCTGTGAAAACTATCCTTGAATATTCACTCAGAGAAAGGCAAAGTGTAAATCGTATTTAAAGTGTATTGAATACATCCGTTATCTCGGCGCTTGAAGAAGAAAAAGCCATAGAATTTCACAAGCCAGTTTTGCTGAGGCATATAGCATGGTCTCCCCCCCGCCCCCGAGAAAAAGTGCCGAAGCTAATCAAGAGATTTTGCCCAGATTTAATAACATGCCAGCGATGACGAGTCCGCCATTGATCGCCGCGTATAAGATAAAGAGAACGGTTGATGAAGGTTCCTGAAAGGGTTGCTAAACTGACAACAAGCTCGAGGGTGTGAGGATATTTCGCTCTGAATAAATAATTAAGAGACGAGCTTTTAATTCCCAAGGCTTGCTGCCAGGGAGGTGTTTTGGGACGGAGGCTACGTCATGAAACTTAGATTATGTCTTCGAGTACGGTACGTAACTACCTGCACGAGCGAAGTTCGGTGCAGCTTGTGTCAGAATCTCGTTGTGTGTCTCCCTGCGTGTCCGTTGGTCTGTTCGCAGTTCATCACAGAAAGTTATTGATGTATCGATAAATTTCATGGCGTAGGGGAGAGTTAATTAAATCAGGGTCCGCTTGGGGAAGCGGGTTTTGTTTATGGTAAGCAGTGCTTTCGATGAGTGTAGTTAAACAACACCTTTGTGGCCAGTGTTGGAATGGGTAAACACCACTGTAAGTCAGATGCTTTTGCCAAAAAAGCTCCCGTGAATGTTGGGCATGGGCAAGGGCATGGGCATGGGCATGTGGCTATCAGACTCATTCCAAGATTAATGTGCTGAAACTGTCTCTTAATTTTACTTGAAGTTTTTCATTGTGTATAACTGGACGATTCTCCCTTCCATTATACAAAGTTGAAGAACATCAACGTTTTTCCTGAACAAAATTCCTCATTTTGTTCATGCATCTAGCACCCTCTTAATTTTATTTTTATTTCATTATTATTTTTTCGTTTATGCCTGCAAATGCATTCAGCATTCACCATGCGCTCTGACAGTTTAGTACTTTAACCCAGCCTACTCTTGTTCCTGTTTTATTAGACCAACATTTATTCATAGACGCATTCTGAATCTTTTCTCTCCTATTGAAGATTTTTTTTTTCTTTTTCGCTGTCGTTTCATCAAGGTAATGATCATATTTATCTTCAACAACGCCTCGGTTTGCCATTGTATTCAGAAACGCGCAGTCCTTATTGTTTTCTGTTAGAGAATACTCTCGTTAATATTCATCTTCTGAAACCAAGCATTCCTATTATTCGAGACCTTTTCCTTGTCTTGCTTATAAAATACCCCCCGGCGTCAGCGACCCTAGTATTTGGGACGCCAGATTTCTTAAAAATCAATCTTTGTTATTCCATTCTTGTTCATTGTGTCAGTATTGGTGCCGTTATTTGTAAGACTGAGGATTTACCGTAGTTAATTATTTACCTAAGATGGTGTTATTATATTTTGTTCTGAGATTATTATATGTATTCCTGTTATCTTGTTATCCTCAAAGTTTTGTTGAGGTGTTTTGAAACCTCAACAGAACTTTGAGATATCAGAACCAGATGTTAATGAAAAACATAGAATTCGCTCCATATGATTACAACGACGTGGATCCATCTTTTATGCCCGATTCACACCGAGCTTTTCGTGTTCCTAGTTCTGGGTAAGTTTTACCCGGCACTTACGTTGATTTCTTAGGATACAGCGGCGCCAGGTAATTAAGTCAATAAATCAGTCAAGCAGCTCGTCGCTGCCGTGCGTCAGGGTTTTATATTCCCGTTTTCGCACGGCTCTTAACAAAATGACATTTCGTGTTCAGTGTTCGTTCCCGTCACATAACTCTGCCGCAGATTACATTGGCTGGTATTTGCCGACATGTAGCTTTTCGTTTCATTCCAACTCGGGAAACCTAAGTAGGCAGACTCCCGTATTTCAACTCCTGCCTTTTAAGCAGTGAAGTTCAATATAAACAATAAAAAAAATGCGCCGAAGTATCTTCGGCGCAATCGAGTTTTCTGTACAGTCGCTACAGCTTATAATCAAGGCCACCGAAAATAGATCTATCTTTGGGTGGTGTCGGTGTAATGCTGTATGAGCCGCGGCCCGTGAAACTTTAACCACGGGCCGGAGGCCTGGCGTATATCGTTGCCAGAAGCACGATTATGGCTAACTTTAACCTTCGGTAAGATGAAGATTACTGAGTGTGGATGATCAACATACCAACTTGCAGCCCTCTAACCTCAGTAGTTTTTAAGGTCTGAAGGCGGCCAGAAAAACATTTTTTTTCTATCAGCAAAAATTACTGAGTGGGAGCGCGAAAACGGGATTTGATTATAAAACAACATTTACTGGAGAATAATTTTAACCTTGCATTAACATGAATCTAATTATTCTCAGTGTTATATTTTCCTGTAACACTGCCTGCGTTGTCACATTTTGCAACCAAACGTCCTCAAAAGACGAGCTAATTAGAAGCTCTGAATGATATCAAAATCTCTGAAGCCTATTTTCTCAAAATGGGGAAAAAATGGCTTACACCAGTTCGTCAAACTAGGGACGAATTAATGCCTTGCATGTGAGTTGGGCAAGTACCAATTTTACGCTAGCTTCAACAGTTGCAAAAGTGCCCACCATCAAGTGTTAGACATGTGCTACAAAACCTCTCTGCAAAATGTCAAATATGCCAGCAAATGCGGTCTGGCATTCTTTGCTCTTCGGCTTTTGTGGCGACGATACCCAGTGTGTGAGACGCCAGATTGATGTAAACAGAATAAAAAGAAATCATTTGGTTATGTATATATATATATATATATATATATATATATATATATATATATATATATATATATATATATATATACTCTATATATACTCTTTGCGACGCCTAATTTCATTAATGAATCAGTAACCATATGACTAAATGTAATTTGTTCCTGATTATTGCTTTCAAGTTACTCATGCTAATCGTTTTATTATTATTATTATTATTATTATTATTATTATTATTATTATATTATTATTATTATTATTATTATTATTATTATGGTAACTTCGAAAGTAATGGTTTTGGACGTTATATCCCATGTAACCTTGGGGATACATTTGCGTGTGTATCTATCTGATTTCGATATGGATACGGTGAAAGGTTAAAAACCAGAAACAAAGATTTAGCCCCGTCTAAAAGTATGTTGACATTGTAATCGCTTTTGAGTAAGATCGAGGCACACGAACCTCGTCTGAAGTGTCCTCAAAGGCCGTTCTACAAAGGACGCCTTTTGCCAAGGAAGTTTTGTTTGTCGTCTCCGATGAAACGCGATCCTTCAAATCCTCATTACATTACAGTACACATCGACAAGAGAGAGAGTGAGAGAGAGAGAGGAGGAGGAGAAAGACACACACACACACACACACACACACACACACAGGCGGAGACTAGTATAACCGGTGTTCCGGCGGCATCTTAATGCCAATCCCCAAGAAAGCCACAAAGAAAAGGCACATTTCTCAAACAAACTCATCCTTCGTCAGCACAAACAATCAGCGTAATGCTTTTAGCTGCCAAACCACCTCCTCCTCCTCCTCCTCCTCCTCCTCCTCCTCCTCCTCTTGTTCCTTCCATTTGCGGGATTTTTCATCTTCGTCAGCAGTGGAACGGAATTGGATGCACCTTTTTACAAATTCATTATCGAAGTATTGACTTTACTTTCTCTCTCTCTCTCTCTCTCTCTCTCTCTCTCTCTCTCTCTCTGAATGGGTAACACTTTCGGCTCCCAACTGAGGAAGCCGCGTTCAATCCCCGAACCGGACTGGGAAAGGGAATGTTGGCACAGAGTCACATCTTAGAAAAGCAGAATTCCTTAGTTGACCTAATTAATTAAGTAACTAGTTGTTAGTCGACTGTTGCGGATCGCTGCTGGTATTGAAAAGACAGAGAAGTAGAAAGAAGAGAAAGCATTAAAAAGAGCAAGACAAAATATAACAGTTGTCAGTGGTTAGTTAGGATTATTACACCATGTCAGTTATTACAATTAAAACGAGAAAGCTTTGATTAGGTCATTTACAACCGTCAGATGCTCTCTCTCTCTCTCTCTCTCTCTCTCTCTCTCTCTCTCTCTCTCTCTCTCTCTGAGAAATAGCAACCAGATGTCATTTACATCATAAACCTTACCCGACCACAAACTCTGTTAAGTGATTCATGTATCTGAATCAAATATGAAGATTAATGAAGCTATCAGTAATGATTTATACCGCTTAAAATGCAAGGTCTTGATTGACTAGTGTAGCAGTGTTGACATAATGCCTAAAAAACAAAAGGTTGAGGCCAGAGCCAAACAGTAGCACATGGTAGACGATGGTTTGCAAAACTTACTCCGCAGTCTGAAGCGAAATGGTTCTAAGACTCTCAGATTCTCGATTGTCACAGCAGTCTCCCTGAGAATGCCGCGCAATTGGAACTTCGAAAGTTCAAGCGAAGATGCAATGCATTACTACCCTAATACTATTCTCCTTGCATTTTAATACAATTTTTATCTGTTAATATATTAATTTATACTTTCCTTCTTTCTGTATTTCCCTTTACCTCCTCTTACTTCTTCCTAATGACCGCCATATTCTTTAGAAGCCTGAATTCCAGGTCAGTGGCCCCTTTGGTGGGATTGTTCCACATGAATAGCGTTCATCTTCTGAATAATAATAATAATAATAATAATAATAATAATAATAATAATAATAATAATAATATAGCATTGGTGACTTAGTTAATAAATCAATAACTTGTAGGCCTTGGGCCTAAAAAACGAAAAGTAGAGCAGTGCAGAGGTGCCATTAATTTGCCTCAGATGGGTTTCGGAACATTGCAAGTGATTTACAATCCTGGACAGGAAGCGAGGCAGCTAGTTCCCACTGCAGGAGCCGTTTTTTTTTTTTTTTTACTTTCAAAAGCTTGATTGGGTCAAAGACAGGCGAGAATGTGATTGTTTTGTTACTCCATTGTGAAGGCTATAAAAAGAAATAAAGGGAGGTTCACTGTATAACAAATCATAGTGAGACGTGGAACACAAGAGTACATGTAAGTTAAGTATACCTTAGTTTAACCAGACCACTGAGCTGATTAACAGCTCTCTAGAAGGGCTATTTGAAGGATTAGGCTTATTTTACGTGGCTAAGAACCAATTGGTTACCTAGCATCGGGACCTACAGTACAGCTTATTGTGGAATCCGAACCACATTATACCGAGAAATGAATTTCTATACCAGACATAAATTCCTGTAATTCTTCATTGGCCGGTCGGAGAATCGAACGCGGGCCCAGCAGATTGCTAGCTGAGAACAGTACCAACACGTCCAATGGGGAACTACATGTAAGTGAAATGGACTATCTTGAAATGCATGTGTTATAGTTAGTACAGAAGAGAATATTTTTTTTCATTAGCTCGCTTTATATTTGATGTACAGCCTAAAATCAAAGGTTATTGTGATTTGTAAGTTTTCTGAATTATGTGCGCCCACGCGCTTGAGTTAATAACTGTCGATTAGCCATACCATAAACTGCACATTCGGTGAACTCTTAGATATAAAAGTTGAACCTTAAGGTTCGGTTTGTGGCTAAACTGGACATGGCTGTTTCTCATAGAGAGAGAGAGAGAGAGAGAGAGAGAGAGAGAGAGAGAGAGAGAGAGAGAGAGTTGGATAAAGCTTAGCATTCAGTGTTATCACTTTTCACTTTATAACATTTCACCAAATTTAATGAAATTGGTAGTTAGTCATTCTGCCAATCGATAAATGCGTTCCCTAACTTTTTTTTTTTTACTTGACCTATCTTGTTCCATGTCAGGAGTCAATTCAGACGTTAGCGTATTCTATTTTTCATGATTTTTATGAAACGACCTCCGTAGAGGGGAAGTGCCTTCAGTGCACCTCATGCGGTGCACTGTAGGCATTACTTAAGGTTCTTTGCAGCGTCCCCTCGGCCCCTAGCTGCAATCTCTTTCATTCCCTTTCCTGTACCTCCGTTCATATTTTCTTTCTTCTCTCTTACTTTCCTACCTCTCCTAACAATTGTTTCATAGTGCAACTGCTTTGAGGTTTTCCTCCTGTTACGCCTTTCAAACCGTTTTATTGTCAATTTCCGTTTCGGCGCTGAATGACCTCTTAGGCCCTAGAGCGAGGCCTTCGGCCTTAAATTCTATATTCTGTTCTGTCCTATGAAACTTGGCAGTTATGTACTGTTCGGTTGGTGATTATCTTCCATGAATATTTTTCCCCTTGACCTACGTAGGTTTCGAGGCCACAGCTGAATATGATGGCAAGAAATTTAGTTTTTCTGTGATATTTAATGAAACTAGTTTAAAAGTCAACATGTTAGCGTTTTCTTAGGGACCTGAGAAGCTTTGGGAGGTTAGAGGCCCAAAGTCTGTAGAATTTTTGTCTGGGTGAATAACTGTTAGGTTCTGAGGGTGAAATGGCAACTTTGGTTGGGGAGGCAGGGGAGAGGAAGGGGCTTATTTCACTCTTCCCAGTTGTTATAGACCGTTTGATTCTAGTTCTTCCAAACCCCAGCTATTCATAAAGCCACCTCCGTCACTTTTTATTATAATTTCAACTCAAAAACTATTTTGATTAAAATATGACTTCAGGTTCAGTAATTACGGAGTGCAGTCTCATTCTGACTGATATTTTCCTATTTCCGCTTTAATGATGTCCTCATCGACGTCATATGAGCCTCGCCTAGACGAGAATGCAGATGCTAAGCATCGTCTTCAAACGATGGAATGGCGGTTCTCGATTTTATTTCTCTTCACCCGGACGATTATAGTCTTCAGTCGCTTCGCTGTGCGTGTTGAGACAGGGGGTGGGGGAAAGCTCGCCGGAAATACTCTCTTGCATTAATGCAAATTGCAAATGAGATGTATTAGTGTTGCAGAGATACTAAGCCCCCGCGGCTCAGACGGCAGGTCCGATGCGCTGAAATGTCCGCGGAAATAATAAATGCGGAGTATTTTGTTTTTGTTCCGTCGAAACTGATATCAGTTTTTCATTTTGTTTTTCATTTTTTTTTTTTGGGGATGGGCTGGGGAAGACGTCCTTGAGATTGCAAGATTCATATGTACAGTAATGTAGATGTGTCTTGTTTGTAAATGCTATGGTTTTTTTTTGTTAAAATAAAACCAAGTATAAAATGCGCCGAAGTTTCTTTACAGCCGGCGTATAATCAAGGCTACCGAAAATAGATTTATCATTCGGTGGTCTCAGTATAATGCTGTATGAGCCGCGGCCCTTGAAACTTCAACCACGGCCCGGTGGAAGCCTATCCTTTATCGTTGCCAGAAGCACGATTATGGCAAACTTTAACCTTAAATAAGATAAAAACTACCGAGGCTAGAGGACTGCAATTTGGTATGCCTGACGATTGGAGGGTGGATGATCAACATACCAATTTGCAGCCCTCCAGCCTCCCTAGTTTTTAGGATCTGAGGGCGGACAGAAAAAGTGCGGACTGAATAAAGTGCGGACGGACGGACAAAACCGGCACAATAGTTTTCTTTTACAGAAAACTAAAAATGCTGTTATCAGCGTTTATATATCTATCTGAATGTTTATGTTTTGCCAGTCTAACCCGGCCCCCCCGCCCGCCCCCCATGTGAGCGTGTTTGTGTGTGTGTAGTTTTTAATGGGTTTTTCATACTGAAATCTTCGACCTAAAAAAGTCATTGTTTGCAGATGAAAACTGACTTTGGTTTTTATAAGTACTTGCCTCACTGCAAAAATTTAATTGATAAACAAACCATCCCAGTATTCCTGATAGTAAAATTTGAATCAGAATTTCTCATTAATCCAAACGGATTTTGCAGCGTTTCCAGTTCTACACTTTTTTTTTAAAACAAGGCTTTATATATATTATATATATACACATATATAAATAAATATATATATATGTATAAAATGCACAGTGTATATATATATGTATAAATATATATATATATATATATATATATATATATATATATATATATATATATATATATGTATATATATACATATATATATATATACATATATATATATATATATATATATATATATATATATATATATATATATATATATATTTTAACGAGATGTTCTGAATTGAATCCCTGGAAGAATGGGTGATATGGGCACGTTCCTCAAAACCTATCGTGCCTCTTTTGACTTAGTTTTATTACCATTAAAAACCTTTCACGAAATCAGCTTATTATTATCGTTAAATACCTTTCAGCCAGATTGATAGCTATAAGCATCCAAATCGCGATTAGCAGTGAATTGGCTCTTTGAAATTTGAATATTTTCATTATAATGAAACTGATCATTTGTGAAGAAAGAATAAAGAAAAAATAATGCACCTTTCTTTGTATTTTGTATTTCACTCCCACTGTTAAACTTTGTTAATCCTTTATGTGGTGAGAATTAGAAAGATTATTTCGAACCATTTGCGTGCCAGTGCTTCAGCCAAGCCAAGATTCATCTGAAGAACAATATTTGACCTTTCAAGCATTTCTCTCCTAAATTCCAGACGAGTGTCTGCGATGTATCGCTGCAATTTGTCACTCTGCCTTTGCTAATAATTTAATAGCACCCCCAACATTCTCTCTCTCTCTCTCTCTCTCTCTCTCTCTCTCTCTCTCTCTCTCTCTCTCTCTCTCTCTCTCTCTCTCTCTCGTTTCCGTTTCCGTGTTTGGTAATAATTCTTTAGTCCTCTCATCCATATTCTTCTCAATTTCTCTTCGTTTAATTTCTCTTCGTTCCGCTTTTGATCATAATCCAATAGCCCGGGTGACCCTCACATCCATCTTGGCGAATTGGGCTGATGATGGCTCGTCAGTAACCTCGTTACGAGACATAATCATTGATGTGATGCAGAAAGAATTTCATATATGTTCGTTAGCCGCAACTGCATATTTTTATAGGTAGATTATTTGAAGCTGCTGTATGAATGGATTTTGTCACTTTCACATGGTATGATAACAAATACTTCGAATTACTCTGGTCGTTCGATAAGCGGCACTGGGGTTGGTCACTATCTGGAAGGGTGACCAGCAAGCAAACCCGGATGTCGTCGGCGAATGAGTCCCGCGAACAATTTTTGGGGTAGGAAGTGGGGCTGGCAACCTCACCCCATAAGTAATTGTTGGAAACCGGATACCAACACATCGAAGAAGAAGAAATTCACCTCTTTCAGGTTGAGTGGTTCATGGTGGTAGGTTTCTGTTCCCTGATATTAGCATTTGTTATGGCTTGGACCACCGACGGATGGTCTCTTG
The DNA here is from genome assembly GCF_040412425.1 of Macrobrachium rosenbergii. Taxonomy (NCBI): domain Eukaryota; kingdom Metazoa; phylum Arthropoda; class Malacostraca; order Decapoda; family Palaemonidae; genus Macrobrachium; species Macrobrachium rosenbergii. The sequence continues at coordinate 78,044,221 of NC_089796.1, forward strand.
TTGGTCATACAGGTTGTATTATAGCAGAGATCTTTCGCATTCACAATTGGTCCCTGATCCCCTTTTCCTGGCGAGAGAGAGCACCCAGATTCGCTGAACAGCAGAAGCACCAATATGCAGTAAATAAATGTGTCTCGCTGTGGAACTTCTCAGTTCCAGAGGTCCTTTATTCCTCACACCGCTGGACTGTGGAACAGCCTCCCTACGGAGGATGTCGTGCAATTGGAACTTCAGAAGTTCAAGCGAAGATGCAATGCATTACTGCCCTAATACTATTCTCCTTGCATTTTAATACATTTTTATCTATTCATTAATTTATTAATATATTTTTTTTCTTTTTAATAAGTGAGAGCTCTTTCTGTATTTTTCTTTACCTTCTCTTACTTCTTCCTAATGAACACCATAATGTTCTTTGGAATCTTGAATTTCAAGTCAATGTCCCCTGTAGTGGGCTTGTTCCTTATGAATAGGGTTCGTCTTCTGAATATAATAATAATAATAATAATAATAATAATAATAATAATAATAATAATAATAATAATAATTGCATGCGGATCCGGAAGAATAAATGTGTAGTAATATGATAACAAAAAAAAAAAAAAGCAAATATTCCATTTACAGTCTTTCCCCGTAGGGAGTTCGTGCTGTCAGTGCGCCTCACGGCCGTGCACTGTAGGCATTACTTGGTTCTTTGCAGCGTCCCTTCGGCTCCTAGCTGTAACCCCTTTCATTCCTTTCAGTGTTCCTCCACCTTACTCTGCACCCTCTCCTAACAGTTGTTTCATAGCGCAACTGCCAGGTTTTCCTCTTGTGACACCTTTGAAACCTTTTACTCTCAATTTCCCAGCGCTGAATGACCTTACAGGTCCCAACGCTTGGCCTTGGGCTCAAATTTTATATTTCATTCTATTCTGTTCGCATAGTCTTTCATCCTCACGTAAAATCTTATGTTAGGTCCGTCTTGCAATTCTTCTGTGAGCCTTACACCAAAGGACCAGGAAATTCTGGGTAAAAGAGTCATGCTTCTCGAGATAAGGGGATTGCTGTCTACAGCACGCCTTACGCTGCACGCTGCATGCAGTTAAAGGAAGTGCTTACAGCGTCCATCCTGCCTGAGCTCAGCTTCCTTCTGCCTTTTTCTTTCCGTACCTTTCCTACAAGTCTCTTCCTTCTGCCTTCTGCATTATCCATTATCCTGCTCCTTTCTTCGCTTCTCATTCCGGGCGAAATCTCTTGGACCGGCGACGTAAAAGCCAAGACTTATGACTCCGGGGTCTGGTTCAGAACCCTTTCGGGCAGAATCGTCACTCGTCACCCGAAAAGCATCGCAGAGGTGTCCATCAGACGTTATTAAAACCAAATGCTTTCAAAAGCGATAGTGGTGAAATATATACTTTCAACATAACGTAGCTTTTTTTTTTTTTCATGATCCGCCAATTGTTTATGATAAGTGTGGCGCCAGAAAATTGTTGCTGTTTTCATTGACACTCGGGCGCCAAAACTAACGTTTTTTTTAGGCTATAGAATCTGGAGCTTTCTTAGATCTTACTTAACGAAATTCTCTCTCTCTCTCTCTCTCTCTCTCTCTCTCTCTCTCTCTCTCTCTCTCTCTCTCTCTCTCTCGCGTAATGGTAGCACTCCCCTGCAAATATGATGGTGGTCCTCTGTCGACTACAAGGTCGACTACTGTCATTAGTAGCTAAGTGTGGAGGAGTGAGTTCGCACACACACACACATATATATAATAGTATGTATATATATATATATATATATATTATATATATATATATATATATATATATATATATATATATATATATATATATACATATATATATATATATATACATATATATATATATATATATATATATATATATATATTGTTACAACTGTAAAGAAATTATGCGATGTTCAAAAAACTTTCATCTTAAAAGTACATCTTTAATATACGGAATTATTTACGGATCAAATTAAGCAGTTTTGGCATAAGGAATGTCGCTGTCAAGTATGGTTTGAACGTTGGTGCTTGTCTCCAAACTGATATTATCTGGGATATCTGTGTTCTGTTGTAAATCCAACAGTATCTTTAATTGTCGTTCTTATTTACAGCCAGTGGTATTGTAGCTTCTTGTCTGTTAAAGTAATTGCTTAAGGTCATATATATATATATATATATATATATTATATATATATATATATATATATATATATATGTTTTGTGTGTGTGTGTGTGTATGTGTGTGCGCTCGCGCTCATAGCATACGTGAAGTGAAAACCCACTAAAAATGAGCTACAGGAAAAAGGCAGTTAATTCACTGTTTTAGTTTCAGCTCAGCGGCCAAGCAAAGATAAATTAAATGAGGAAAGAGAAGCTTTGGTTTGTTGAACAGAACGGAAACTAAGATTTCTGGGAAATCTTAGTGAGGATAAATGACCTGCGGAAAGAAGTGAGCAAGGAAGGGAACGGCAGTAAAGAAGGAGAATTATGAAATGGAAGTGACTTGTTGGAAAGGGTTTAAGAAAGAGGAAAATAGCCGCAGATTTTTAAAGCAGAGGATTGATGAAGGAAAGTTACGACGGCTGGAAGCATTTGGAAAGTCTGTTATCGCAACAAATTGGGCTTGTGATTGGAAGTCGCTTCTGAAGCTAGTGGAGGGAACCAAGTAAGAACTAGGTTTGGAAAGGGTAAGATAGTGAAGTTTGGAATTGTGGTCAGGAAGGGTACTCGGCTTTTTCAAAACAGCAAAATATATTTGTGATAATATATATATATATATATATATATATATATATATATATATATATATATATATATATATACATACACACACACACAGTATATGTATGTATATTGGGACCAGGTTGCTATGCAAAGTCTTTTCCATCCTTGCTGCGGTATACTCTGTCGACTAACGACCAAGTGCATAATTCACTGCAAATGTGAACAGACGCAGTGGGATTTAAGGAAGGGGGTGCCTAAAACTTCTGGAATCGCTCTTGAATCAGAAGGACTGGGACCTCTTGTTGGTGAGGTGAGTGTCCTAACCACATAAAATTGGGAGAGCTTTGATGAGGTGATCCCTTATCGTGGAAATATGGACTGTTCTCTCTCTTCTCTCTCTCTCTCTCTCTCTCTCTCTTCTTCTCTCTCTCTTTCTCTCTCTCATTTCCTTTCTTCTTCTTTTTCTTCTACTTTTTAGTAAATTATAAATCTGAATACCGTTGTTTATAGTCTTGAAACTTATGGCAAGTTTCTATTGAAACCTATGGCAAGTTCTATTGAAACCTATGGAAAGTTTCTGTTGAAACTTATAGCAAGTTTCTGTTGAAACTTATGGCAAGTTCTATTGAAACTTATGGCAAGTTTCTATTAAAACTTATAGCAAGTTCAGTTGAAACTCGTGGCAAGTTTTTGTTGAAACTTTCGGCAAGTTTGTGTTGAAACTTATGGCAAGTTTCTTTTGAAACTTATGTGCAAGTTTCTATTGAAACTTATGGCAAGTTTCTGTTAAAACTTATGGCAAGTTTCTGTTGAAACTTATGGCAAGTTTCTATTGAAACTTATGGCAAGTTTTTGTTGAAACTTATGGCAAGTTTCTGTTGAAACTTATGGTAAGTTTCTATTGAAACTTAGGGCAAGTTCTATTGAAACTTATGGCAAGTTTCTATTGCAACTTATGGCAAGTTTCTATTGAAACTTATATTAAGTGTCTGTTAAAACTTATGGCAAGTTTCTGTTGAAACTTGTGGCAAATTTCTATTGAAACTTACGGCAATTTTCTAAAGCGGCTCCATAACAGACGTGTTCCTGGAGAAAACAGGAAGAAGCGTTTGAAATTTTTTGGAACTGAAGGACAGATAGAACACATCAATAAATAAATGAACAAAGAAATAAATTTAAACGAAATTTACAAGTGAAAATCCAACTCAGTATCAGATGTTTAACTTTTTGATAAACGCGGCTGGGTTGGTACTAATGACTTAGTTACCAAAAATGCTCATATGATTGCTTTTCTCTTTCATTTAACAGTGTTTAAATTATAATTTTTTTTTTCGTTTTTGATAAGTAAGATCTCTTCTCTCTGTATCTCCCTTTACCTCCTCTTGCTTCTTCCTAATGAACACCATAACATGCTTTGGAAGCTTGAATTTCAAGTCAATGGCCCCTTTGGTGGGCTTTGCTCCATATGAATAGGGTTCATTTTCTGAATAATAATAATATTGTGGCAGTTCATTTAAAATCATACTGGTTTTCTCTCTCTCTCTCTCTCTCTCTCTCTCTCTCTCTCATGCAGCAGTCTTGATTATTTCCCTTGCTACGTTTTACTCATTTCGGCTTTCCACCCGTTTACTCTCAGCCTCCTTCATGCCTTCCATTCTCTCTCCTTTACTGTGGGAAGCTCCGTCCCTCGTATAATAACTACAGTTTCAGGCGATTAAATCTGGATATTCATTTTGTCCCGGTCTCGCTTCCTTTCATCTCTCGAGTTGATGGAAATATTCCATGCCTGACGCAAAAGGAATTGAGGGTAGGCCTTCTCCATGTTAGCTGGCATCGCCCCGGGGATCTCAGTATTACATAGTAGATAAGACTTTCGTTTCGAGTTCTCCAGCATATTGTTAGTGAGGGAGACGTGATTCTTTTTAAACTCCTCCACGAATGAAACCACCGAATGGAGGAAAAGCGCTGTGATGTTTTTCAGGTTCGTTTTGGTGCCTGCCAAGTGCGATAAGCCTCTGCGTGATGTCCATGTCCACAGCTTAACTGGTCTGATAACAGTGATGAAATGGAATGTCTTTTAAACAGCGCCATGAGAAGCAGAAGTATATTCTCTACTTTATATTTTCCTTCTTGGAGCTGACGGCAAATGACCGCGTACGTCATTGTTGAGGTTAATCGTGATTGGCGGAAGCATATGCTCAGCACATGCTATTGGTTACAGTGATATCTACTGTGGGTTTTTACTGTCAAAACCCCCCCCCCCCAAATCAGGCTGTCTTGCATAGAAGCCTGCTGCGTTTCTTGCTAATACTTCTAATAAGCAAATTTTTAAAATGATGCTTTCGTCTGTTTTGTTCCGTTTCCAGTTATGGCAGTTCTATTACGTGAAGCTTAATTTGCAAGTTAATGGCTTTTTTAAGATGAATTTTGAAGACTACATTCATCCTTTGATATATGAAGGGTGAAGCGCCCTTGTAAAACAGCTGGCAACGACTTCATATACACACAAGGATGTCCCATTAATAGCACGTTTCAACCCTCTTAGATATACCACTGCGCTGTCCACATCTGTCGTGCGTCAACTTGTTCTCTCACTCTGTGAGCATTAAACGCTCTTGGGACACACGTCGCCACCGGTGCTAACATTTTTAGCATAGCTTTAATTACGAGCTTTTCATCCTTCCTTATCCCCACATGTACTACGAACTTTTATCATCTCAGCAGCTTCTCATCTTCCCTCTTCATTCTCACCCAAGAACCCCAAATCCCCGACTGACCTGCATTGAGAAAGAGTTGGTTGGGCAGTCTCTTTCAGTATCCCAACTTTCCACTCCCTGGACGCTTTTATTTCTCTGCTTCTGTGGATCCCCGTTTTCTGTCATTCTGTCATCATTTATGGTACTAATTCTATATTCATGAATGAATGAAAATTTTTATTATGCGTTGGGCCTTCTTCCTGGCCTCCGTATATATGCTCAGAGCATTTACTAACATTTTCCCCAGCCTCGTCGTTTGCAAATATTTACAGTAGTTTTTTTTTTTTATCCAATAAACTTTCACGGTTATCCGTTTTGTTTTACATTATATTTCTTACGACCCAGAGTAATAAAATTCCGTTATATTGCAGCCTAATGTCCATGTCTAGCCCAGAGCTGAAGAAAAGAAGAAGAAAAGTAGGGAACGATAAACCTACCTTTTAAAAGAACGAGAACTGGATGCTGCATAAGTCAAGGAAAAATAAAGCGCAGATAGAACTCTCGAGCGCGGCAATAGAAAAAATACATTCAGAACCATTTTCAAAAGTTGAAACCACGAGTCTGAGAACATAAAAAAAACTGGGTCATGAGCAACTCATGAAACGAGAATTTCTGGAGTGTTTTGAACCATTTTTTCCTGAGTCCAATAAACAAGAGGAAAGAGCGAAGATATATGGGGTTGCAACAATGGAACATCCACAAGCAACTTGAATATATTTCAGATAACAGGAAGTTGTATGTTACAGAAGTCATTCATATTTCTTTATGACTCCCTCAACCGTTCCCTCTCTCTCTCTCTCTCTCTCTCTCTCTCTCTCTCTGCAGCAGTCTTGATTATTTCCCTTGCTACGTTTTACTCATTTCGGCTTTCCACCCGTTTACTCTCAGCCTCCTTCATGCCTTCCATTCTCTCTCCTTTACTGTGGGAAGCTCCGTCCCTCGTATAATAACTACAGTTTCAGGCGATTAAATCTGGATTTTCATTTTGTCCCGCTCTCGCTTCCTTTCATGTCTCGAGTTGATGGAAATATCCCATGCCTGATGCAAGAGGAATTGAGGATAGGCCTTCTCCATGTTAGCTGGCATCGCCCCGGGGATCTCAGTATTACATAGTAGATAAGACTTTCGTTTCGAGTTCTCCAGCATATTGTTAGTGAGGGAGACGTGATTCTTTTTAAACTCCTCCACGAATGAAACCACACCGAATGGAGGAAAAGCGCTGTGATGTTTTTCAGGTTCGTTTTGGTGCCTGCCAAGTGCGATAAGCCTCTGCGTGATGTCCATGTCCACAGCTTAACTGGTCTGATAACAGTGATGAAATGGAATGTCTTTTAAACAGCGCCATGAGAAGCAGAAGTATATTCTCTACTTTATATTTTCCTTCTTGGAGCTGACGGCAACTGACCGGGTACGTCATTGTTGAGGTTAATCGTGACTGGCGGAAGCATATGCTCAGCACATGCTATTGGTTACAGTGATATCTACTGTGGGTTTTTACTGTCAACCCCCCAAAAATCAGGCTGTCTTGCATAGAAGCCTGCTGCGTTTCTTGCTAATACTTCTAATAAGCAAATTTTTAAAATGATGCTTTCGTCTGTTTTGTTCCGTTTCCAGTTATGGCAGTTCTATTACGTGAAGCTTAATTTGCAAGTTAATGGCTTTCTAAGATGAATTTTGAAGACTACATTCATCCTTTGATATATGAAGGGTGAAGCGCCCTTGTAAAACAGCTGGCAACGACTTCATATACACACAAGGATGTCTCATTAATAGCACGTTTCAATCCTCTTAGATATAACACTGCGCTGTCCACTTCTGTCGGGCGTCAACTTGTTCTCTCACTCTGTGAGCATAAGCAAACGCTCTTGGGACACACGTCTCGCCACCGGTGCTAACATTTTTAGCATAGCTTTTTAATTACGAGCTTTTCATCCTTCCTTATCCCGCATGTACTACGAACTTTTATCATCTCAGCAGCTTCTCATCTTCCCTCTTCATTCTCACCCAAGAACCCCAAAATCCCCGACTGACCTGCATTGAGAAAGAGTTGGTTGGGCAGTCTTTTTCAGTATCCCAACTTTCCACTTCCTGCCCACTTTTATTTCTCTGCTTCTGTGGATCCCCGTTTTCTGTCATTCTGTCATCATTTATGGTACTAATTCTATATTCATGAATGAATGAAAATTTTTATTATGCGTTGGGCCTTCTTCCTGGCCTCCGTATATATGCTCAGAGCATTTACTAACATTTTCACTTCATGTCCCCAGCCTCGTCGTTTGCAAATATTTACAGTGTTTTTTTTTTTTATCCAATAAACTTTCACGGTTATCCGTTTTGTTTTACATTATATTTCTTACGACCCAGAGTAATATAATTTTGTTATATTGCAGCCTAATGTCCATGTCTAGCCCAGAGCTGAAGAAAAGAAGAAAAGTAGGGAACGATAAACCTACCTTTTAAAAGAACGAGAACTGGATGCTGCATAAGTCAAGGAAAAATAAAGCGCAGATAGAATTCTGGAGCGCGGCAATAGAAAAAATACATTCAGAACCATTTTCAGAAGTTGAAACCACGAGTCTGAGAACATAAAAAACTGGGTCATGAGCAACTCATGAAACGAGAATTTCTGGAGGTATTTGAACCATTTTTCCTGAGTCAATAAACAAGAGGAAAGAGCGAAGATATATGGGGTTGCAACAATGGAACATCCACAAGCAACTTGAATATATTTCAAGTAACAGGAAGTTGTATGTTACAGAAGTCATTCATATTTCTTTATGACTCCCTCAACCGTTCCCACTCTCTCTCTCTCTCTCTCTCTCTCTCTCTCTCTCTCTCTCTCTCTCTCTCTCTCTCTGTGACTACTTCTTGAAAATGAATGTTTCGTTTCCAAACTCTGCTCTCTCCAAACTCTCTCTCCTCTCTCTCTCTCTCTCTCTCTCTCTCTCTCTCTCTCTCTCTCTCTCTCAGTTAATAGAAAAAAGTGTTCGAAAACTAGATTTGTCGTGTAATCCTAATTTCACCCAGATCCCTCACGCACTGAATCCAACACAAGGAGTTAACTTTCTTCCCAACACGACCTTTTGGTGTCGAGAAACTTTGAAAGGACGTCATCACGGCTTCTTTGACCCCGAGGAGAGAGAGAGAGAGAGAGACTCTCTAATAGTGTATAGGCCAATCCACCCATCTTCCTTCCCTGTCCTCTTGTATAGAAGCAGTTTCTCCTCTGGAAGGAGGCCAACTCACGCCTCCACGCCGTCAGTACAGTTCCAAGCTGTGGCGGGACGCTTGGTCTAAATGCCTGTGGTTGTTGAGTACGTTTTTGACCTTTAGGTGACCTCTGTCTGTTCTCCCCCCTCGCTCCAGAGCAGAGGATTTCGGAGCCGTGTTTCCAGCGCTTCTGCAAAACAAGGTGCATCACAATTTTAAATGATGCCCTTCGAGCGGTGGGAAATAGGTGGCGTTTGAGGCTTTTCCTCCTGCCGTGTTTCACTGGCGGAAGCGAGTATTGACATTGTTAGTGAAACAGTCTCCAAACTTTATGTTTTCTTCCATATTTTTATTATATCAGAGGACGCCACGGGCTAATCGTGATAATACTAAAGGAAACCTACCCTTTTACCTAGGCTTTTACCAAAATGTTTTATTCATTATATTGACACAAAATATCCTTCTCTCTCTGTCATGAGGAGCATCTATCATAATGTTAATCGCCCATGTGTGGAGAAGATAGTCAATTATTCTTCTATATAGGGGCTTCCATTCCCGATGGCTTGTTGTTGCACGGCCATTCTCTCTCTCTCTCTCTCTCTCTCTCTCTCTCTCTCTCTCTCTCTCTCTCTCTCTCTCTCTATGTCTGTGTGTGTGTGTAATGATCTAGAGTGTTTTTGTTGTTATTTTTATGTATTGTTGTTGTTGCCCTTGTGTATATCATTACATCTGGCAAGTGAACTCGAGAGAGCCGGGTTTCTCATGTTCCAAAACATTTCCTGGAAAGTGGTGGATTATGTGCATGTATTATGAATATATGGGGTTAAATGAACAATAAATATTTGCAAAAATAAGTGTATACAGTAAGTTTGGGAGTTTTCTAACGCGCACACACACACACACATTAACCAAAGTTATGGACTTACAGGGAAGACCACGTGAATTTGGGAGAATGAGGTGGGAGATTGGAAGTAAAAGAGATAGGGGAAAATTAGGTGGGAGCTGATGGAAAGGGCAGACCCCCTTGTTTTAGGCGCTTACACAGAGAGGAGTGAAGAATTCAAACCCTATGTCACCATCAGTTTGATTGCTGTTTGTGTTGTATGTTGCAAACGCCATTGGCTTTTTAACAACCAGACGCAGTGACTGCTTTTGTGATGCACGAAACAGACATATATATATATATATATATATATATATATATATATATATATATATATATATATATATATATATATATATATATATATATATATATATATATATAATATATATATTATATATATATATACATATATATATATATATATATATATATATATATATGTATGTATATATATATTATATATATATATATATATATAATTTATATAATTTATATATGTATGTATGTAAATATATGTATATATGTATATGTGTGTGTGTGTGTGTGTAAAAATTTCGGTTCTCAGGAAGTCTTATAGGATTAGCTTGCTAGTCATATACCATTTTCTTGACCCAAGCCTATGCTAGTACCACTTTTAGCCTGGTCGACTGGTGTGCGGCACTCTTAGTTCGAACCACGGACCTTAAGAATGCGAACTCAATTCATTCTCTCTCTCTCAAAATGATATATTCAGCGCTGAATGACCTCATAGGTCCTAGTGTTTGGCCTTTGGCCTGAATTCTGTATTCTTTTCTGTTTTATTCTTTCTACCTAGCTGTCCAGTTTCTCCATCAGCACATCTCGCTTTAAAATCACATCTTTCAGTGGAGCTTCATGGAGTCCACGAATGTGATCCGTAGCACCATTGAACTATTTCACAATAGCGGCGAAGGTATGTATACAACTCGGTATCCATTTTCCTTGGTCATTAGATCAAGGCAAAGGGAGTTGCCTCTTCATAACATGTTTGGCAATACTTGTTCTCCTAAGGAACGATGTTGGATTTTACCAAGCCTCTCTGACGCTTTGCCATCAATCTTGGATGGTCTATTGACATTCACATATTCCCTTTACCCTCCACCGAATGGAATTCCCTTTGATGATTGTTGATGCTGGTTGCGAAGCTCGTGAAGATTGTTCCTCCTCTTTGTGTGGGTGAATGTTTTAGAATGGGTTTTCTTGTCTTCTCGTTTTTATCATCTGTGTTTATTTTCTTCTCTTGTTCAAATTATAAGTTTTGTTCATGTTTCTGTTGTAATGAACGGTGCTAGGATGAAAGAGCAGGTGTGTCACAGAATATATGAAGTAAGAAAGGTAGCTGGGTATATGCAAGAGATTTTGAGTAGAATATTAGAGTTTGCGTATACCAAATTTGAAATGTATGAAGGGATTGTTGAACCAGCTACTCTTTTAAGGGAGTAGTCTGTAGAAATTAGATGCTGCTTAAAAGAAAAAGATTAAAGCAGTTGACTTGGGTAGGATGCAGAGTAAAAGGTGGAATAAGGATTGAAAGGGTGAAAAAATGTGGTAACGAGGTGACTGTTGGCAAGAAGATGGGTCGGAGAGAATGGAAGATAATGGGTGAAACGCAAGCATAATTTGCAGGTGTTGGGAAGCAGAGAGAGAGAGGAAGACCCAGAAAGTTCTGCATAGATTTATGTGAAAGATGCATAGGAGCTGAAAGGCCCTAATGGTTAGGAATCTAATTATATACACCATAGATACAACTGGCTTAATGTGGGGCATTTGATGGTCTGCCGAAGAGCCTAGTGTGTTTGTGTGTGAAGTGGCTGATGCCGTGGAAATTTTCGGTAAACAGGGTGTTCATCCTTGATTTAACAGTTGGATCGTAAATATGTCGAATAGCTGTGCATAATCTCTTTCAACCACATTGAAGGGTCCAAAGGGAATTTGGTGGAAAAATGCAAAACACGGTTAATGGAAGAGTCGTACTTTTTTATTTAGCTTACCTTGTGCACACACATTTATCCTTTAATGCAATAAACATTTAGAGTTAACAATCCAATGGGTGATTTTATCTGGGAAAATTTTATAGCCAAGGATTGCCTGGGCCTTATGGCATAGAGTAGACAAATTGTTTTGGAGAACTAAGTGACTGGAGAGGTATTGTATGTGAACGTTTAAAAAACAAGTGAAAAATGAGCTGAAGTTTCTTCGGTGCAATCGAGTTTTCTGTGCAGCCGCTACAGCGTATAATCAAGGCCACCGGACATAGATCTATCTTTCGGTGGTCTCGGTATAACGCTGTGTGATCCGCGGCCCGTGAAACTTTAACCACGTCCCGGTGGTGGCCTATTCTATACCGTTGCCAGAAGCACGATTAAGGCAAACTTTAACCCCAAATAAAATAAAAACTACTGAGGCTAGAGGGCTGCAATTTGGTATGTTTGATGACTGGAGGGTGGATGATCAACATACCAATTTGCAGCCCTCTAACCTAGGTAGTTTTTAAGATTTGAGGGCGGACAGAAAAAGTGCGGACGGACAGACAAGGCCGGCACAATAGTTTTCTTTTACAGAAAGCTAAAAGCAGTAATAAGCTGTCATCACGAATGTCACAGTAAAAATGGACAATACAAGACGGTTAATTGCATTTCATTAACTAGTGATTATCTGAGGGAAGATTATTCTAGCCTAAGGAGCTTAATTCTTAATAGTAAGACAGGCAATTGTGAGGGTAATAATTAGCAAATTTCCCAAACTGGTCTTCTAAAGTGATATCTGTTAATATTTATATCCAGAAATCAGTCAGCTTGAACAAGTAAATGTATTTGGTGCAGCAATTTAATAAAATTTAAAGCTTTTTTATTAAATAGCAAATTCTAAAAATTTAATGAAATAAGAATTGATATTTTAAACTATTTAGAATAAAACCTTTTTTTCCATGAATATGCAGACTTTCTCAGCTCATCTCTCTGAATAACCTTGATCGCAGTCAGTCGCTTTCAGATTTGCAGATCAGTGAATTACTGGAATTGGAATTCGTGTTTTTTTTTTTTTTTTTTTTTTTGCGTTGGTACAAGGGCTTCTGGAGGTTAGTGTGATAAATATGGGTGGGTTGATAAATTCAAATGCACCTTCAAACTTGAAAATCTTCTTACTACATTTGGGCAGTACTTTCTCATTACCAGAATGATCACCAGTTTGCGTTGCAGATCGTTTTAGTTGCACTCGTATAGTGGTCAAAAGGGTCAGTTTTTATCCCGGGTATTTCCCCGTAGGCAGGTAGTGTCGTCAGTGCAATACTTAAGGTTCTTAGCAGCGTGCCTTCCTTAGGCCCCTAGCTGCAACCCCTTTCATTCCTTTTACTGCATCTACACCTTTCAAACCTTTTACTGTCGATTTCAGTTTCAGTGCTGAATGACCTCGTAGGTCCCAGTGCTTGGCCTTTGGCCAGAATTCTATGTTCAATTCAATTCCTGTCCCGGGTATTCTCTAATGTCGTCTTCAGTCCTGGGACACCAGTTGAACAACCTACTTGCGCGTTTGTTATGAATTCATGAGATCCTGCCACAGAGAATTCACATGATCAAGAACATCTTCATATCATTCCATGTTTTCTTAAATGGGCATCAGAAATAATTCCTGCTACTGGAGCAAATTTGCCCTCTTTGTAAACTCAGTTTTCAGGCCTTTTTCCGTTACTGATTGCAATGTCGATGTTGATCTTTTGATTATTTGATTATCAACGAATAACAGCATACTTATGAGAAAGGTTCTCGTTCGATTCAAAAAGAAACCCGTCGCTTCGGAGGGAAACACAATTGGCAACTTGGAATGGGAAACTCGCATTTTTGTCGAAGTAGCAAAAGTCTTCAGGCGGCGTGTCCTTTGACCTCGTTATGGAACCAGGCATGTAGAGAGAGAGAGAGAGAGAGAGAGAGAGAGAGAGAGAGAGAGAAGAGAGAATTTATTCAAGCTGAAAGTAAAGGGCTCTCAAAACATCTGAGGGCATTGCAAGATAAGTATAAACAAGACTCAGGGCGAGATATTTGTCCCAAACTCAATAATGCTGCCAGGAGCTGTTCTTCGCTGCCTGTTCTTCCTGGAGCGCGTCTCCTGAGTCCTGAGAGAGAGTTCTTAGCGCCTATCTCGCGTATTTGAGTTTCCAGTTTGCTTATTCTCTGCCTCACTCCATTTCTTTTCCCCCGGCATTCCCTCCTCTTTCTTAACCCGTAAACAGTATAAATAAGACAAGTCAAATAATAATCCATTTACTCGGTAGACTTTATATTCATTATTGCTTCTCTTTCCAATGGATTTTTTTAACGTATTTTCGTATAGATTATAAGTTGAGTAAGCCTCTAAGGGGGGTTAATGCCGTCAGTGCACCTCATACGGTGCACTGTAGGCATTGCTTGAGGTTCTTTGCACCGTCCCTTCGGCCCCTAGCTGCAACCCCTTTCATTCCTTTTACTGTACCTCCGTTCATATTCTCTTGCTTCCATCTTTCTTTCCACCCTCTCCTAACAATTGATTCATTGTGCAACTGCGAGGTTTTCCTCCTGTTACACCTTCGTAACCCTTTTTACTGTCAATTTCCGTTTCAGTATTTATAAAGTCTTTTATTCGACTAACGTAAAAAGAAAGAAATATATTGGCAAAAAACATCACGTAGTCCTTCAAAATGATACTGATGTGTGGAGGATGGAGGACGAATATCATACGAGCGAAATGATAATTTCGTGCAGTGAAGGGTAGACAACGCATATTCAGATGAATCTGGATAAAAATAACAGAACCTTTTGAAGTATACGCGTGATGTTGGGGTACTGAATACATGACGTCAAACATTGTCCTTGGTGGAAGCCACGATCTGAAAATAAAAACTCTTTTTGAGTCGAAGTGGGAATTCATCGAATTATCAATATTAAATCTGTCCCTGAAGTATGAATTAAATCCATAGAAGATTGGCAATTAGCTAAAATAGGACTCGTTTTTCGTGTTGCCCCCAGAGAACGTTGACAGTCGAAGCTAGTAAAAATGTTTATGATGAAAGAAATAGGAAATAAAGTAAGCAAGTTCAAATAGTAAATGTGTTATGGCTGGATAACATCAGTGTACTCTCCAAATTCTGCATTCCAGATGTCCCATTTCGTAATAATTTGTCTTGAGGTTTTTTTTTTTTACTTTTTACTTTTTCTTAGATGTTGACGCTTAGTAAGTGAAGGTTTTCCTTGGATGTATTTGAAGTCATATCATATATATATATATATATATATATATATATATATATATATATATATATATATATATATATATATATATATATAGTATATATATATATAAATATAAAAGATTCAGTCATTGATTTTCTTATGCCCACGCATATTTTTAAGAGTTTTCCCAGAATTTTACTCCTAGCAAAATTATTGTTTCGTTCTAAGGGGCTCTTTGTTTATTGGCAACTCAGTAAATATGATGTTTTAAGAGACAGATATCCCAAACAGGCATATGCAGAAGTGAACAGTGAATTTTAACATTTCATTAAAAGTCAAGGAGGCCGATTCCAGAGTATACCGGGAAAGAGTGACGTTATTAAGAAACTTACATTCACGCCACGGATGTATATTTATATATATATATATATATATATATATATATATATATATATATATATATATATATATATATATATATATATATATATATATATATATATATTGCGTACACTTCTTCCGAAGAAGTGTGTGTGTCTTTAATTTTCACCTTCATGTGTGTGTCACGTTTGTGACTTATTGTATATATATGTGTGTGTGTGTGTGTGTGTGTGTGTGTGTATGTATATATATGTTATGTGCGTGGGTGGGTGTTATGTATGTGTTTACGTATTTACAGAACAACAGTAAAAAAATAGACAGGTAAAGCATGGCCAAGGATTTCCTTAAGACAGATGTGGGTTCCTCTTTCTTTTGCCTATCCCGTTAGCCGTGGCATTTCGAATTTGCTAGTTTTGAGACTGGACGGTATATTAAAGTACTATCAAAGCTCATAAGATCTAACACTAACTTGGTATATTTCAATTCTGGGTCTTCATAAAAAACTTTTAATTATTGCGAGAACGAATCTCTTAAGTTGATGAATTAATTTGGCAGTTTTCAAGCGTACGATAATTAGTTTCATTTTCCTTTTTAATCCCGAAAGCATTGCCAATTATCTCCTAATTTCTTGCGGGACTCATAAAGCAGTATAAACACTCAGGAAGTGATGATATCGAAGACAAACAGACCTCGCCCAGGGAGAAGAGAATTAGTTGGTGTCTTAAAAAAAAAAAAGCGAACACGATTATTTTCTTTACCATCATCACCAGGAGATCAGATGGATCTTTTTATGAGAGGGGATTAGCAGTAAAACACGTCTTCTCTAATGAGATCCTTCTCAACTAGATAATTTCAAGGTTGTTGGCGAATCATGTTACCACTTCTTGTAGTGTCCGAGGCTAATTGGTGAGGCTTCGCCAGTGCCTTCTCTGAATGAAAGATTAAAAGGCCTTTGCTTTTCTTTTGTTTATGCTTTTGTTTTTCTTCTCTTCTGAAAAGCAGAAGCACCAGTATGCAGTGAATGTGCCTCGCTGTCCAACTTCTCAGTTCCAGAGGTCCTTTATTCCTCGCACCGTTGGACTTTGGAACAGCCTCGCTGAGGATGTCGTGGAACTTGAACTTGAGAAGTTTAAGTGCAGATGCAATGCATTACTACCCTAATACTATTCTCCTTGCATTTTAATACATTTTGATCTGTTTATGAATTTACTCATTTCTTTTTTCTTTTTGATAAGTGAGATCTCTTTTTTTCTGTATTTCCCTTTACCTCCTCTTACTTCTTCCTAATGAACCCCATAATATTCTTTGGAAGCTTGAATTTCAAGTTAATGACCCCTATAGTGGGCTTGTTCCATATGAACAGGGTTCGTCTTCTGATTAATAATAATAATAATAATAATAATAATAATAATAATAATAATAATAATATCATATCTGAAGGGAATTAATTGTCAGAGAAGAGGTTTCCTTTCGACTAACCTGCGGATACTCATCTGGTTCCGCTGTCATTTCCTCTTGCGTCTCGGAAGACTCGGAACTTAGGACACCATCTACGCTCTCTCTCTCTCTCTCTCTCTCTCTCTCTCTCTCTCTCTCTCTCTCTCTCTCTCTCTCTCTCACAAACACACACATAGTGCAGTGCTGCGGGTTTCCAGTTTTCACTCGAAAAAGTGTAAGCTTGTATAGGGTCTCTCTCTCTCTCTCTCTCTCTCTCTCTCTCTCTCTCTCTCTCTCCTCTCTCTCTTCTCCTACAGCCACATGACCTAACCTCCCTCTACCCTCGAAAGGCATGAATCCCTCTCTCAAGTTCACTGTTGTAGGCTTTCCGGGCTCATTGTAACTCACAGCCGCTTGCACCAAACACGTCGATGTTTCATTTTACCCCAGAATTGTTTTATATTTGTTTTTGCGATTTTCTGTTGACAGAGAAAACTTATCTTTTAAAGGAGTCGATTGCCCAAGTCTTCAATTGCCTCGTCTTCGCTCTGTTTACGGAAGGTTCAGTGACATTGTCAATTGGAGCGTCTTTTTAATTGGAGGTTTTCTCTCCTTAGGGGAGTGGGTGAGTGCTCTCAGTGCACCTCACGCGGTGTCTTCCATTTTGCTGTCCAACCTCTCCAGCTCCCGTTTTTCGTTGTTTCCAGCAGTGAATGGCTGAAAGTACCTTCTTTCGAATGGGCACCGTAATCTTCTTTGGAAGCTTGAATTGAAATTCAAGTCAGTGGCCCCTTTGGTGGGCTTGTTCAATATGAGTAGGGTTCATCTTCTGAAGAATAATAATAATAATAATAATAATAACGTTAAACGTCAGAGGAAATAAACTTAAGAAAACAGAAATCTTTGTATGTCCTTGGGAAACCTGATCTACCTGATCTATAAATTAAATGCCGTCGAAACAGCTATAATAATAATAATAATAATAATAATAATAATAATAATAATAATAATAATATTTCCTAGATTTATGTCCGAATTTTCATAAATCAAGCAAAGGGTTTATGGTTGTCGACAGATAAATGGCAGAGTTTGTTTGTAATCTTTTTTAAAGCAGCAGTTGCCGGTGGGAATGGAAACCGAACGCCTTTTTCCTCCGGCGTCAATAACCTAGATGTTGTGACGCCAGTTTTAGCAGCCATAATCAATCAGCGCCCTTTTCCAGCCCAGGTTCCGAGACGAATAAAAAAAGAAAGGAAAAGGTAGGAAGCTGAGAGGATAATGTGGCTTCTCCACGAAAAGAAGCAACGGAACTACATTCCTATCCGTGAGAATATCCAAGTACGGTACTCGTTTTTATTTTCAGAAATATTTTCCGGTTCTTTTTGGTTTGGTGATTATCCTACAGAAAGAGCTAATTCTAGCCCAAAGGACTAATTATCAAAAGATCATCGGATGAATATGTATCCTAAGTTTGCTTAACACTATGACTTGGTAACCGTAGGTAGATGTGATATATATATATATATATATATATATATATATATATATATATATATATATATATATGTATATATATATATATATATATATATTCCTTATGAAAATATGTACTCGGTGGTTAGTCAGATTTGGCGGGTTACGAACAGGTTGGAAAATTACACAGCCTGTAAATATTCTATATTCAATTCAATGCACGCTCCTATACAAACACACGTGCCTTCAAACGCGTACTCTCCACCAAATCCTACTGTAGCTTCCAGAAGTTTTTATGTAACATTCATCATCTGACGGAATATATAATTTCTGGAGAGAGAAATTCATCAGCGTCGCGCATACGAGATCCTCCTGTTTTCTTCCAAATGTATTTGTGAACTCGTCCATTAGCAATATTTGCGAATTCGTCCGTTAGCAATATTTCATTTGGCCGAGGGAACATTGCAAGTTAAAAAGAAATCTTATTTCAAACAACGGCAGACGTGGTGTAATGCTTTTTTCCAAAAAGACCCTCATTCAAATATGCATTGGTGAACGCGTGACTCCGAATGTTGGCGATTCGAAATTATTATTATTAATGATAATGTTCTGATTTCAGGGTAATAATAATATTGTGAAATTCGGCGGTAGTTTTGGCCGAATGCCAGTGTTTTTCTTTTCATCGTTAGTGGGATTCATCAGACCACACCGTAATAATATTAATCATAGTAACCCAAGAACGTTTTAGAATGGCTGTAGCGGACTTTCTTTATAATAATAATAATAATAATAATAATAATAATAATAATAATAATAATAATAATAATAATAATAATAATACAGGACTGCCTGAAGGATCTTGTATCAAATTGCAAAAGACTCATTTCATATATTGACGAAAAATAATGAGTACTTAATCCAGCCGTTTTGAAGATTATGCTTTTAGTCACTGGTGTGTGTATAAATGTGTGTATATATATATATATATATATATATATATATATATATATATATATATATATATATATATATATATATATATATATATATGTACGTATGTATGTATGTTCATATATATATTTATATGTATATTATATATATATATATATATATATATATATATATATATATATATATATATATATATATATATATATATATATATATATATATATATATGTTCATATATGTATGTGTGTCTATGTCTGTGTTTGTGTACGTGGGCCGCAGTAGATCGTGCTTTGGAATTTACTTTCACGATGATGATGGTGATAATGTTCATAGTTGTAGCAGCTATTTTTGTTCCCAACGATCATGATCAGTTTCGTTCGTTCAAGTAATTCTCTCTCTCTGCTACATAATGGCACCGAATTGCCAATTCCATTCTCTCTCTCTCTCTCTCTCTCTCTCTCTCTCTCTCTCAGGTAGATAATGGTACAGAATTGCCTATTCCACTCTCTCTCTCTCTCTCTCTCTCTCTCTCTCTCAGGTAGATAATGGCACAGAATTGCCTATTCCATTCTCTCTCTCTCTCTCTCTCTCTCTCTCTCTCTCTCTCTCTCTCTCTCTCTCTCTCTCTCTCTCTCTCTCTCATATGGAACAAGCCCACCACGGGCCGGTGACTTGAAACGCAAGCTTCCAAACAATATTATGGTGTTCATTTGAAAGAAGGAAAAGAAGGTAAAAGGAAAGACGTGAAGAACAGATTAGTTATTTAGAAAAGAAGAAATAAATCAACAAATAAATTAATAAATAAATTGATAGAAATGTAAGTAAACTACTAAATACAGAGATAATGAATAATGAGTGAATATTGATAAAGGAAGAAACATATTTATATATACATACATAAAGAATTTATTAAAGGAAGATCTACAGAAGCAAGTTTAGAGTCACTGAGTATGATTTCATCAAATTTTCATTTTTTTTCATTTTTGAAGACACTCGATATTTTTACCTAATGTCCCCCGTATTTGCTATTTATTATTTTGTAGTAGTAAATTTTTTTTTTTTCACGAACTCGACAAAGAACTAAGTATATTTTTAACGTAATTAGATATTTTTCCATAGTATTTTTCTATGAAGCTGAAAATTCTGGCGCCCGGTTGTTAAAGAATTGTCTTTTATTTTATCTGTTTTTTTATAAATTTTTTATGGTTTTTGATGTCTTTTAACTGCGTCGATTTCTAATGGCTTCGTTTCTACCATTTTTAGACAAATTTTTCTGCTAATTACAATTGTTCATTTATTTTTCTGGTAAAAGAATGAACTTTTATGAAAGGGCAGAATTTTATTTGAGTTGATGCTGGATAAAACTTTCAGGAACCAGGGATGTTTATACGTACCTTTGTTAATATAAACTTTTATTTATTAAAATGTTTATATATATATATATATATATATATATATATATATATATATATCTATATATATATAAATATTAGATGTTACATTATTATTATTATTATTATTATTATTATTATTATTATTATTATTATTATTATTATTATTCAGAAGACGAACCCTATTCATATGGAACAAGCCGAAAGGAGTCTTTGACTTGAAGTTCAAGCTTCCAAAGAATATGGTGTTCATTAGGAAGGAGTAAGAGGAGGTATGTATATATATATATATATATATATATATATATATATATATATACATATGCATATATGTGTGTGTATGTATGTATGTATGTATCTATCGAGGACTCATTGCTTACGTTGACCGAGTTTCACTATAAAAAAAACTACACGCAGAAGCTTTGAGGATTTAAAGGGTTTCTTCTGCTCAAGAATTACATCCATCCTTCAGCAGTTATGTGGTGAATTTGAAGGTGATAGCTCTCTTGCGTTTATTTATATAATTTTTGAATCACTCCTCTTGGGTGGAATAGAATGCAGTTCTCCATTTCAATACTTAGTCTCGTTAAGGAATGAAAGACATACTTTCATTCTATCCATTACTTCTTTTAATATTCCAAGCTTTTTTTCTGCCGTTCCTGTCAGCCTCTTTCCCTGAGCACAACTTTTGCACTTCTCTTGGTTTTCTCATTTCTGAACAAATTCCTTTTTTCATCTCATTTCTAAACAAATTCCTTTTTTCATTTCATTTCTGAACAAATTCCTTTTTTCATCTCATTTCTAAACAAATTCCTTTTTTCATTTCATTTCTGAACAAATTCCTTTTTTTTCATCTCTGTTCTGAACAGATTCCTTTTTCATCTCATTTCTGAACAAATTCCTTTTTTCATCTCATTTCTAAACAAATTCCTTTTTTCATTTCATTTCTGAACAAATTCCTTTTTTTCATCTCTGTTCTGAACAGATTCCTTTTTCATCTCATTTCTGAACAAATTCTCTTTTTCATCTCATTTCTAAACAAATTCCTTTTTTCATTTCATTTCTGAACAAATTCCTTTTTTTTCATCTCTGTTCTGAACAGATTCCTTTTTCATCTCATTTCTGAACAAATTCTTTTTTTCATCTCATTCCTGAACAGATTCCTTTTTTCATCTCATTCGTGAACAGATTCCTTTGTTCATCTCATTCCTGAACAAGTTCCTTTTTTCATCTCATTCCTGAACAGATTCCTTTGTTCATCTCATTCCTGAACAAGTTCCTTTTTTCATCTCATTCCTGAACTAGTTCCTTTTTTCATCTCATTTCTGAACATATTCCTTTTTTCATCTCATTCCTGAACAGATTCCTTTTTTCATCTCATTTCTGAACAACTTCCTTTTTTCATCTCATTCCTGAACAAATTCCTTTTTTCATCTCATTCCTGAACAAGTTCCTTTTTTCATCTCATTCTTGAACAACTTCCTTTTTTCATCTCATCCCTGAACAGATTCCTTTTTTCATCTCATTCCTGAACAAATTCCATTTTCATCTCATTTCTGAACAGCTTCCTTTTCTCATCTCATTTCTGAACAAATTCCTTTTTTTCATCTCATTCCTGAACAAATTCCTTTTTTCATCTCATTCCTGAACAAATTCCTTTTTTCATCTCATTTCTGAACAAATCCCATTTTTCATCTCATTTCTTAGCAGATTCCTTTTTTCATCTCATTTCTGAACAACTTCCTTTTTTTCATCTCATTCCTGAACAGATTCCTTTTTCCATCTCATTCCTGAACAACTTCCTTTTTCATCTCATTCCTGAACAACTTCCTTTTTCATCTCATTCCTGAACAGATTCCTTTCTTTCATCTCATTCCTGAACAGATTCCTTTTCTCATCTCATTCCTGAACAGCTTCCCTATTTCCCATCCCTCTAAAGACCACCTCATGTCCCCCCACCTCTACCACCCTGTCCAAACCATCAACCCCCCCCCACCACCACCACCCCTACATTGGCGCTTTCCTCCTGAGGTAAAGGTTGCTCTTTTCGATCGAGTGACCTCGCTCTTATGGCCTGTGACCTCTTTCCGAGCCATTAAGGACTTTGTTTCGTAGGTCCCCCGGCTTGCCCTTCGCCTTCGGTGCATGCCCTTTCAAGCGTGGCTTTTCGACGTCGTCATCGCCGTGGCGTCACGCCCTGGCGGTTGAATGGGTGACACTGGAAAAAGAGAGTTATTTTTAGAATTTTATGTCGTCGAGCGCAGTTTTTCTGTCATGGGCTGGTAATGTATGGACGGGGGGGGGAAGAGAGGGTGTCATATAAATTATTATTATTATTATTATTATTATTATTATTATTAGATTATTATTATTATTATTATTATTATTATTCAGAAGATGAGCCCTATTCACATGGAACAAGCCCACCAAAGGGCCCATTGACTTGAAATTCAAGCTTCCAAAGAATATGGTGTTCTCAGCAGTTGGACCAGTTATCTTGTGCACTACGTTGTCATGAGTTAATTACATCAACATATAATTCCACACTAACCCCAATAATTCCAGATATTAATGTCCTTTTCGTCACTTTGAAGTTTTGCTTTTTTCAATTCGATGACCCAGCAGATAGCAGTTGGAAGTGATACGGGTACTCTGCTTATCCAGCAGAAATATGCAGGGCGTGGAAATGAATCAGTTACCTGTATACGGGTTTTCAATATTAAAATCTAGTGGTCACCAGTTTTTAAAAACTTTTGAAGTTATTATTCTATAGTACAGACACGTACACATTTTTTTTTCTTTACACGAAGCCATTTTTCTATAGGTAGGCCTTTGTTAGCCCTGTAACTTTTTCCTGGCTCTTAGCTGCCCCTTGGTAGCCATTCACTCACTCACACGCGTGCGCTTGCGTGCCTGTGTGTGTGTGTGTGTGTCTAGTTTTTTATTTTGCAGTTTGTATGCTTGTTTTGTCGTCGGAACTCCATTGCGTGAATAAAACCGTATACGCTTTTTGCTTTCGTAGGGCAAGACTTTTCTATTGTTTGTCATGAGAACCATTCATTTACGTGTCAGTGTGTGTGTGTGTGTGTGTGTCTGTCTGTCTGTTTTTTAATCAGGACACCGCTAGCCCGTTGATTTCCTCGGCCGCATAAAAATCTGGAAGGAAATGAATAAACCCGTAGACACTAAAGAACACAGTTACTAAATTTTTTCGTTCATCAATAGAGGCAGGATTAATTACCTGAAATGGTCATTAGGGCATAGGATCCACACGAATTGGGGTTCGAACATCATCATTAATGAACGTCCCCTCCTGAAGGAAACTTGAGTAGGATGTTCCTGAGAAAGTTGATGCCAGCGCCTGAGTTCCTTCAGAGGGCTTCTATTCATTAGCCTTCAGGGCATCAAGTTCTGGAAGGTTTTGGTCTGTATAGATCGACGGTTACCTGGAAAGCTCGGCAGAATTAACCGATGGAGAGTCGGTTTGATGAAAGGACTTTGCAGTTCTTGAGGGAAGCGCAAATCTGTTTACTTAGTTGGTGTTTGGGCGCCTGTAGAAGTTACACTGTGGAACAGCCTCCCTGCTGAGGACGTCGTGCAGTTGGAACTTCAAGAAGTTCAAGCGAAGACGCAGGGCATTACCACCCTGATACAATTCAACTTGTGTTTTAATATTTTACTTACATTTTTTTTATTTTTTTATTAATTCGTCAACTTAATTGTTTTGTAAGAACTGATCTCCTTGTGTATTTCCCATTACATTCTGTTGCTTCTTTCGAATGAACACCATAATATTCTTTGGAAGCTTGAATTTCAAGTCAGTGGCCCCGTTGGTGAGCTTGTTTCATCTTTTTGAATAATTTTTTTCTAATAATATCATTATTTTCCCTTTTAAATCTGTCCGAGGGCTCTCTCTCTCTACATCCATCAACATCATCTGTCCTGCAGCTGGGTTCCTACAGATGCTTTCCAAAGACAAGAAAGAGAAGTCCTCTTTAATTATGTCACTGAAAAATAGCATTATAATAATAATAATAATAATAATTGTCGTGCCATAATAATAATAAATCAATAATAATAATAATAATAATAATAATAATAATAATAATATTGTTACTCAATCTACACTGCCAAGGGTATTGCAAGAACGAGGCTGTGTCCCGTCAATGGCTTATAAATATCCCCAGAACAGAGAGGCAGTTCTTAAAGAAGA